>NC_085951.1:4403560-4706590 GCF_963556715.1 Cydia fagiglandana
GTGTAATGTCATATGGTATTCTGGTTTGGGGCAAAGCAGCTGACATACAGACTATATTTGTCTTACAAAAGAGAGCCATTCGTTCTATATATAATTTAAGGGTGCGTGAATCATTAAGAGAACTTTTTAAAGAAATTAATATTTTAACTGTAGCTTCCCAATACATATATGATAGTATTATTTATGTTGTTAAGAATCTAGACTCCTTCACTAAGAATTCTGATGTCCATAACTATAATACTAGAAATAAAAATAAGCTTGCTATCAGAAAGTTTCGTGTTCGTAAAGTACAGAAGTCATTCGTTGGGCAATGCATTCATTTTTATAACAAGTTACCTGAGGATGCTTTAAGATTACCCTTTCCAGCTCTTAAGAATTACTTAAAAAAGTCATTGATGTTGAAGGCTTATTACAGAGTCGAGGACTACTTGACAGACAAACATGCATGGTCCAAACCAGAAACTGTAATAACGACAAGTAGCAATTAAAAACATTGTATTATGTGTAGAGTTAAAGGTGACTCAGCTCAGGTAAGAAAGCACATCAAATTGTATGAAAGCATCTCATAACAATCAGTTAGATTCATATAATATGTATTCTCATTTCTTTTATTGATTTTATTTTCTTTTCCTTTTGTAAGATTTGATTTGTTTTCTGAAAGAGCTACGTATTTGTGATTTCATGTGCATATATTTTTATTTTTTATATCAAATTCTATAAAGTTATGTACTCACTGAGTATAATTGCATGAATTCTATAGTAATTTAAATTGTATTAATTACTCGTAATGCATGTTAATTATAAGATGTAATAATGTTTTGAAAAGATGTGTCCCGCCGAGTTTGTTGCCGGTCCCATATTGGGATACCCTCCTCCAATTGAGGGGGGATTTAAATCTTCTCGGGGCAGAGGTGTACGGTTGGAGCCGGTAAATTTATTTGACGTTCATAAGCGCATTGTAATATGCCTACTTGAATAAACTATTTTTTATCTTTATCTTTATCTTAAACCAGAATATTTAAACTGCTATTGTCATTTGCTCTGCGCGGTTAATATTTCAACACACTTTTAATGATATCGCCTAGGCGCAACTAAAGGCAACTTGTACAATTTGTACAAGGTAAGCGCTTTAATTTCGTCTATAACCTATCTGGAGCTATGTATAATATTTTTGCACACTTTGCGGTTTTTTATTTATTTATTGCGTTGCATTTCTCCGTCACTTTTGATATATTGATGAAAGAAATTTAAATAGCATAAATCAAGTGAGCAAAGTTTCCAAAATAAGGTAGAATACGGATTGTGTATAAATATTTATGACGTGTATGCACCAACCCTCCTAACGTGTAAGGGCATACATTCTTTTCGCTGATGAGCGGCCACGGTTCATTAGGCGCCATAAATGGACCCGGCAGTATGGTGGAAATGTGTTTTATGTCATTACGACTGAAGATACACTACTATCAAAGGCGTATCTCAATGTTTCTTTAGATGTAAATGCAACCTTAGTGTATTATCTTTAAGATTAACCTTTCAAGAGCGTAGAAAAACTGTAACGCTTTTTAAGAATTCGTTCTTTAACTATCGCAGATTTTGTTTTGTTTATTTAGGTCATTCGGACAGTGTATTATCGATTTAGATGTGCGAAATATTTTTAGACGTCTTTAAGTACGCATTATTTTAGTGATGAACAATAGAATAAATACTCTTTCGTTTCTGATCATCTATAGAGTAAATAAAATACGTATAAGTACGATTAAGTAACCATTACATTTTTAATTGTTAAAGTTTTTTTATCTATTAAGAATGGTCCATTGATCATTAAAAGTTAGGGTCGAAACTTTGTTAGTTGCCTTTCCAGAATTGAACGTTGTTTAATAGGTATGCAAATACTCGGCGGTACCTAGTAATTAAATTACGTATAATGCTTTTAAAATAACGACTTTAAAATTTACCTACATTTTATTACTTAGTAGCAACAGTCTCACAAGCGCTCTTAAAAGCTTTTATTTAAAGAAATCACGAATCAGTAATGTATTGCTTTCATTCAAGTGCTCAATTACTTAAGTGATACTTGTACTGAAATTAAATGTACCGAAGAAGATTTAAGTCAATTAAAGTTGAAAGGTGAGAAAACTATCCAATCAACTGCATAGAAATAGACTTTAAGAGAAAATCCATTCCAATACAAAAAAGATCAGCTAATTTAATTGCATTTCAGTACAATGTTTTACTCAAACTCTTGCACACGTAGTTGCAAAGTTATCTTTGCTGACACTAAAAACTATTCAAGTCTTTACAAATTAAGGTATAGAGGTGAAAGTGTCTTGGCAATTGTTTCACCAAATGCTAGTGTTAGAGAAGAGCTGTCCACAGCCGAAGTGGCTCTCAAGGGAGTATTTAAGATCGTACTGTCGTTTCTTATTTACTTAGCCCGCGTCTTGGGAAATAATGAAAGTAAGTCCCATAGATGACTTCATTGCTGATTTAGGTGAACAGGTTATTTTTAGAAACGAAGTGTTGATTTAGAAATGTTTTTACTAGAGATGCAACGGATGGTTGTTTGACCGGATACCGGATATTCGGCCTGACCATCGGCCGAATATCCGGTATCCGGCCGCCGAATACTCGGCCAGCGGAACTATATAAGTAGGTACCTACATTTCGGTTTAACAGGTGCGCACTCTGCAGGTTTCACCTGTTTCGTAGTGAACGTTCGCGCGGACTCATTTCTAGGTTCGAAATGAGTGCGCGTGCACAGTGGGATGTTTAAATTGTTTAAAAATAATAAACAAGTACGATTATGATCAAGACTGTTTCTTAAATCCAATCAGTTTACTCCAAAATCAAGCAATTTTACTATCCGGTATCCGGCCGGATATTAAAATCATGGCTGGATAGGCCGGATACCGGATAGTAACCGAATATTCGGTGCATCTCTAGTATTTACCTTTGCATTGAAAAGGTTTTGTAAAAATAATTGACTGAAAATAAGCGCTTCGCAGAAACATCGTAATAATTGTAGTACTTAGTATTCTTGTCACCATTACTTTAGTTTTTTTTCTGATCCAATTTCAGTATTTTATAAACATACTTTTATTTTTTTTTTATTAAGAATGCCTTCACTTCGATCCTAAAAGATAAAATAAAGCTTTCAAATACTGCAACCCCTTTTATTAATTTTAAAAGCGAACGACATTTCAAATGAAGCTCTCCGTCACTCAGATTCAAAAGAAGAAAACGTAAAAAGCGAAAGGGTCGTTGAATCCGGGGTTTGTGTTCTGGTCGCTTCGCGAAAACACTTCTGAGGGCTTACCGCGAATCACGTTCGACGTATTGCCAGGGATGTCACACTTACGTAAGAATTTACAAGTGCGGCAGAGAGACAACACGTCGAACGTGGTTCGCGGTAAGCCCTCTGAATGTCATGGTCACAAAAAACTATCCGATATTGGTGTTAAAGAGTGCGTTTATTTTATCGATACAATCATTCGCGCCTGCGAGGCGCCTCTTACATTGGCATCCAGAGCGGATACCGCGAAAACCGTAATTCGCAAATTGCGGGGATTTTTCTCTGTCACTCTAATTACGCCTTCGTTGGAGTAAAAGGGAAAGATCCCCGCAATTTGCGAATTTCGGTTTTCGCGGTAGCCGCTCTGAGTCGAGTGCTTGCCTGAGTATAGCCTCTAGCCGCCCAGAGACATATAAAAAGGTCTCCTGTTCCGTTCTAATTTGAACTTTGTGTTGACAAAATAAAATTTAATTTTGCTTGGCAAGGTTAGACGAATGGGCGGCTAGAGGATAGAATAGGTACGCCGAGACCGGTGGCAACAGTTGCGAAAACATTTCGGTGGATATATTTTGTAGCTTTGTCGGAATAATGATATCGTCCTTGAGGAATAACAATTTGGCCCTGTTTGTAAACAGGAGACAATCGATATAATATAACACGTGTATAAAAGTACGAGTATGAGAAGATCTGAACAAGTGAGATATTTATGGTGCTATTTGCTCACTGGAGTAAAATGTATCTTTTGAAAATAAGAAATACTTCTCATTGTATTATACTTTATTGATAACTTTATCTTAGATTTATTTAGTTGAGCAGTTGTGGAAACTTCAACGCCTAATTCTAAAGCAAGGCGTTGGTGTCCTGTATGAAATTGGTCTTACGCGATCCTTATAAATGGAACTTCACCTTAATAACTGGCTAACTGAATATAGAATATATATACATTATTCCTGGTTGCATTCTTACAGACCTCCGTTATAGTTCGTAGTTTTCGAACTGATCCCGACGGCTAATCCTATTGTCTATTGTTAAGTAAAACCGCTCGTGCCACGGTGCCACAATCACCTGCGTACTTCGGTTACTGAGTGCCGGCGAGTCGAAAACTACAGAACCAGTCTAAAATGTGTCATCGAGATGCGTAACAAAGGCGCGTTATCGGAGAGCGCACCTACGCTGGTTTTTTGAGCGTTGGACTAGCCCGCGCTCAGGTGCCAAATAGAATAAGTATGACCCTTTTTTGCAGGTAAGTAGCACGTGCGGTTTTACTTAACAATAGACAATAGGATTAGCCGCCGGGCTCTGTTACAAAGCTACGAACTATAACTATACTCAAGAGTAAAAACATCACATGAATTTATAGTCTTCAACTTTTCACACAAAGTGTCTCAATTAAGAAGTGTATTTAATCCCAAAATTTAGCGTAAACTCACATCTAGTCTAACTACCTATATTTTCATTCACTGAAAAGCGAGAGGCAAATATCAAATGATTGTCGTAAGTCGTAACTTTCTAGGAACTTATATAAGCCTGGATTGAACGGCATGCGACTTAGATACTACTCGCTTTCAATATCAGATTCTGTACGGTTACCATCAGTTTGTCACTGACATAAACGCCGTCGAGAACGTAATTTACTTTCTATACATCTCGCTCGCACTCGCATATTAGTGCAAACGCCGTCGAGAACGTAATTTACTTTCTATACATCTCGCTCGCACTCGCATATTAGTGCAAACGGGATGTATAGAATAGTACATTACTACAGAGGCCGGGACAAAAGGGGTTGCCGGCCGAAGACATATAGACGGCCGAGCGAAGCGAGGCCGGATAGGTCTGAGCGCGGGCAACCCCATTTCCCGCCGAGGTATGTATAGTGCTTTTCTCAAACATGCAATGAAATAAATAAAATAAAAAATCCACGAAACCCAAGTTTTGTTTAAAATAGAAAAAACTAAAAGTAAACTACACCCAAAATATAACCAACACGTACCTATATCATTATCACGCGTATGTTTTACACGAGTCGTGTATTTTTACTACCCGTATATTTTCATGTATCTTTGATTTTTTCGCCTTGTATCCGTCTAACTGTCGTTTTCGTCACATAAGTTTACATAGTCTTTCATATTGATATCATGTTTCACATACATCGTTGCTTTATGCATGGAGTAAATAAGTATAATTTCCACAGTGTTGACGAATTTGTAGTTACATTCATTTAAAATATGCCACAAAACTGTTTCTAATAAACTGTAAGCCATTTTTCTTAGTTTATCAAATAATAAAATTGCCATAAGCAACCATATACATACTTCGTCTTTGACTTGGCGGCAGAGGCAGCAAGTTATTTAAAATCAATTCTGCTTACGCTGCCAATTCCAACACCTACGATTACAATTAATTTCATTATTTCGTCGGAACTCATATTAAAGTAAAAATATCAACAACGCATCATTAATCCAATAAAACAGAATGAAAATTTTTCAACTTTACCTCCATAACAATTTAAAAAAAAATAACTACGCGTGTTTGAGTAGACCTTTTTACCGCTAACGTTTAGATGAAATATTTTAAATGTTTTTATTTGTGTAGTTAAATTTATGATTTAAAATTATAAAATTTGGTTAATAATGTATTATTTATTAAGTTCATGTTGATTTTATACAAATAAAACTGCAAATTATAGCAAACATTGTTTTTTGTTTTTTTTATAGGCGTAGTGGCAGTGTCATTACGAACCATAAAGCCAATACTGCCTCTAGTTTTTTTTTATGGATGAATGCCACGATGCTGTGTCACAAATATCTGTGAAATGAAAATTAAAAAAGAGGACTTTGCCGGCCTAGGCCTGCAAGATTTGTATGAAATTCCATTAAATACCTTTTGTCCTAGCCGCACCTGAAACGTCATACTTCGCAGCCTATTATAAGGAACATAACATCAATATTTCATTGCATGTTTGAGAAAAGTAAATTACGTTCTCGACGGCGTTTATGTCAGTGACAAACTGATGGTAACCGTACTGGACTGTTCAGTACCGTCATTACTAGTTTTACATCAAGCACATCTCCTAAAACAACTAGTATACGTTTGATTTTTGATTATGTGTGGCATACAATTCTATATTGTATTACATTGGGGTAGAGTTCACATTAGAATTAAGCAGCTGAACGGTCTCGGACGGTTGAGTGGGTAACGACGGGTATTTATATTCTCACTTCAGTTAATCCGACGTATATAATATTTCTTTCAATAATTTTATGTTGTAAGCAGAAACCGTTTCTACTGAAGCGATTTTTTGCATGATTCAACATTTCAGTTGGGTCTTTTTACTTTTACGATCAGTAATATATAATCGATGAGCTGAGAAAATTAGGTATGTAGTTATTAAAGATGATTTGAGTTACTGAACCATGGACAATTTTATTTTATTCGTGCAAAACCTTGTAAATTCACGTGGGTATTAGGGTTTTCATCAGGGTTAATATTTGTTACGCTTTGTGTTATCCAATCCATCGTGTTTGTAGCCCGTACCCCATTAAGTTAATAAACCCTCTGATTCGGGCAAGTCAGGCCTACGGGTTCATATTTCGATACTTACACATGGTTTGCAAAATGAATGATATTTTTTTTATAAAGAAAAAAATAAATTTATATTATGATATTATGATTATTAATGTGGTATGATGAAATGACAAACTGTGTAAAAGAAAGAAGGGGTCCGGTATTTAGGTACCCTAGAAAGTTGTTAAGCAGGTAAATATGGAACGGACTTAAAATAGTTGTAAACGAAAATAAAAAATACAAACGAACAAACATACTACACACATATATATAGACTGATAATAATGTCCCACAGTATAAATATTAGTGTAAATGCACAGTACAGTGTAAATGTTAAATCAATATGTTGCTCCTATCAATATGTTGTTGTTGTTGTGTTGTTGTTGTTGTAGTTTCAATACGATGTTGCTCCTGCCCATCATACCTTCATACCAAACATATAAGTGTAAATAGGGAAATTTCCTCTACTTAAAATAAATTATTTCACAGTTCACACCATGCACTAAATAAAGCACCAGATTATTATTAGAAAAACATAGATAGCAGTTATTTTTAATCACAATTTCTATTTAATAAATCGAATAGAAATATAAAAAGTAGGTGAGTTGACCGTGACGTCACTAGATTCGTTTTCATATAAATTCCGTATTAGCAAATCATTTTGACAGTTCTAAAATAAGGAGTTGTTTTGACTAGTTGGAAAGTACTTACTATTATTGTTCCACCGGATCTTTTACAAGCTAGCTAAAATCGCTTATGCTTTTAAAAGATAAATCACCCCATAAATTAAAAATAAAGGTCAAAACTCACCTGCAACTCAGGAAAGCTCTGCCTCACAATGAGCGTCCACAGATTATACAGCACGCACGCAGTGATGACCCACAACCAGTAGAAATAGAAGTTCTCATCAGGGTTGACGACGGTCCTCGGCGCTCGCACTTTCCTCCGCCGCTGTCGGTTCGTCGACCGGTGGTCACCGGTCGCTCCCTCCGACCCCGTGTCTTCTACCTGGGGGTAATTGAGATTTATTTTGATGGCGGCCTCGATTTAGTTGGTGCAAATAAAACAAACAGATTGTAGGAAAATCGATGTCAGATTAACTGTGTTGGAATGTGTAAGATCTCTTATTATTAGTTTCGTTCAAGTGATATTACTAAGAAAAAATAATGGAGCTAGTGAGCAATTTGGTGCATAAATATTGATTAAAAAACTTTGGCAAGAGTTAATTTAGTCAGAGTTTTACAAAATCTCGAAAAATCTTTTAAAATATAAGATACGGGTTTAAAAGACGGAATTCACCCCATTATTTAAATAATTAATCACAAACATAATACAATCATAATTTTAACATTAGGATTAATATTACCTGCAACTTAATTTTTAAAAATAATAAATTCAATGATAAAATTAGGATATCTACACGAAACTCAAAGAATAGCAATGCATTAACTATGCCTTATATTTATATTTGATAACTTATATCGATAGTACCGACATAATAGGTAGTTTCAAATTTCAATTCTTTTAAAAGCGGGGTTTTTGCGCCATATTTTACTAACATACTCATAGGTATAATAAAATTTGTTTGAAAAAATTATATTTTAGGCGTTAGGAAGACTACAAATAGATGTACAGTCGACCTTAAAACTGTCTTTGAAGTTGCATGATGGTAGTAAATAATATCAATAGATCAATACTCCGTACATTGCATGCGAACTACCTACATTTACAATCGTTACAAAAGATTGCCCATAATTTATTTACATTAAATTGCAAAACCGAAAGGCTTATTTGATTTATAAGAAAAGTTATATAACTCTCCACAAAAAAGTTGTTAGTATAAACAACTTTTAGTAATTGCTCACAAATAAATTAGATTTAGAAACTAGCGTTTAGTCCATTTGTTAAAACACAAAAAATATTTTTTATCAAGTTGACATCGTATTATCTTTTGGTGTAATCGGGGCAACCAAGTGTTAATCTGAGAGTAGGTATCATTCAAAATCCATTTCTGCATTTACATGACCGACTTACAAAGGATGGGTGAAAATCATTAAACATGCTCATAAATCAGGGAAATGATAGCAAAATCTCACAGTTTCCTGTGTTTCTGGTATGTGGCGAGTGGAGAATTTCTTCAGGAAGGAGTCTTCTCTCTTCAGAGGAGGTTTTTTCATTTGCATCGCCGAGCTCAACTGCACCGTCGTTCGTAGTTTCATCCATCGCTGGTTCGACTTTGTTCTGCATATGACACACATACAAGTTAGACAGATGTTTCAACAGATTTAGGGCATTGTCAAGCAAAGTTGTCATGCTGTCGGAAAGTTAAATTTGGCTCAAGAAAGATTTCAAGTTAGATGTTCACAAAAGTTTTGCCAATAAGTTCAAAGATAGTTCGTTAAATTTGAATTGGTTTGAAATTTGAAATTTGTAAATAAACACACACAATGCAAATCAATCGTAATTTCAAAGATGCCGCTATACACACTTTTATATCTTTATTTAGTTGTGCTTTCCAGACTTTATTTATACTGAAATGTAATTTATATACGTGCAAACAATCATCTACCTGTATTTACATGCGACTATGCAGTATTCACACTAGATAAACAAAATTGCATAAATATAAAAAGTATATTTGTAGAGTAAGATATTAGTGAGTCTGTATCTATAAAATCCACGTAAGTATCTAAAACTAGAACTAAACTGCATCTAAAGTCAGGAGCTTAATACTAAAGTTTTAATAAATCTATTCAAATATTTAAACGTTCAGATGCAATTAAACAAGTAATAAACACTGAATACATATTGGTCTCCCAAGTGACAGTAGGAAAGTAGAATCGCTTTTAAGGTGAGCTAGTAAGACAATATTCACAAGAAACACACATATCCAGTGAGATCATTCCCGAAGGCCTAGACACAGACGAAGGTAGCACATTAGTCGGAAACCAAAACAAACAAACAATCGACAACGAGGCTTTACCGAACCCTCAAATCGAACCTTTTTATTTTCCTGAGAGCCTGGTAGTATGCCATGACAGCTTGGACGTGCCTCCATTTATGCCCCCGTTTGTCAGGGTCAGATTCCTCTCTCTCGTGCTTTGTGTCCTGCATCTGCATGGACTTGTGAGAGCTTGACGAGCTCGAGGCAATGATCGGTCGCCTATAATAGATGCAGCGTGTTACACGATTGCAGTGTACAGTGTGTGGTCTGTTCGTGAAACCCCACCGTGAGTTTCGAAAGCGAGTTAGCCGAAAAACGTAATGAAATAATATTTAAATTTCAAATAAAAAAGGTGCCACATGGTTTAACCAGTTCTTTTAATGAAATTAAAGGAAATTATAGATACGCTTATTGTCACTTAAGCTGGCTCAAAACTCACGGTCTCCTCAATACACTGTGGCAAAGAGACTCCACAAAAGAATAACATGCATAGGTACATAATAAAATAAATCAGCTTCTCTATCTTTCGGACAGTACAAAGTATCAAATTACGTGTATGGTTTAGCATTACGGTGACGCCTATTCGTCCAGCTGTGCATTCGTGAACTAATCAATACTATGCAACTTGCAAACATAGTTTTGTGATATGCGATGCGGTACCGCACCAATTACGTAGGTATCGGTTTGTTTAATGCGTTATCGATTGATGTGGCATTCAAGTCGCTTGTGCATGTTATAGTATCTTAAACTTTGGTTGAAATTAATTAAAAATACTGGCCAGTAACACTTATTATTTATTTAAAAGACCATGGAACATTTCTAAGACAATTGTCTTACTTGTCATTGACATTTTCACATCTCCATTGTCAATCAAGAAATTTATAATGCTCACCTCATCTCATTCTCATGATAAGTATGTCATGAAAATACTTCAGTAGGTACCTACATTTTTTCCTTTAAAGTTATTAATGTATATCATTGACAAGTACCTGCAGCTTAAATATGATTGGAGTTATACCAAGAAAAGCCTGCAGCGATTTTGATAGCCCACACAGTGCAAGTGTTATTTATACGTCATAATTTCAATTTAAAATAACACTTGCACTTCGTGGGCTATCAAAATCGCTGCAGGATTTTCTTGGTCTAACTCTAAGTTAATTTTAAATCTACTGACTTAAAACTGTACGTTTCGTATGTTTTATGATACAGTTTTCTTGTGACTTGAAAGCCGCATCAACCACTCACTATCAGGCATCAGTCGGCTTGGTAAGTCGTGCTCATTGCTAGGGTCGCTAAGCTCACGAAGCGGAGGGTGCCAGTAGGTATTGGCCACTTACATATCGTCTGGCCTCGCATTCGTCGTGAATGGCGATAACTTGCTCAACAATCTGGACGGGTTAGGAAAATTACGATTTATTGTCTTTCTTTAAAAATACTAATACCTATCTAAAATTTCTGGAAAATCATGGACATACCTAACCTAAATCATTAAGGGCGACCTAAAGAATTTTATTCACTTTACATGTTTCATAAGTTATATATTGCTACTATTTTATAGAGGTATACACTTTTGAGAAGAATAGCATTCAAATGGGGTCACAAAATAAGTAAAAATGCATCGGATTATAATCGGGGCGACTTTTTGACCTACTAATTTTATGACTCCGATTTATAATGCCATTGCAATTCTGGTTAAAAAATCGAAATTCTTAAAACTTGCAGTACGAGTAGATATTTACATAAAGTAACTCTCGTATGTTTAATACTTGTAGTAAATAAGTATAGGTACATTTTAAAAAGTAAGCAAGTAAAATGTTCCACCCTATCAACGGATTATCGGTAGCCGGAACACCGGAGTAAAGATAGAATTACGACATACAAGTGACCTGTCAAAATCAATAAGTTCCTTCCGATGAACCCCTATAAAACGGCCATAAACCAAGCTCCCTGTGTCGGAACTCCAGCCATATATAAGTACCTACATATAGTGTAATATGTCGGTGGGCATTTATAGGTATAATATAAATACTGATATAAGTGAAGGATTAGCGCCACCCTGTATGGGAACCCCGTAATTTCATAACAAAAATTAAAAGTTTAAAAATCATAACTCGAAAACTACGAAAAATCGGCTAACATACATGGGGTATATTCCGATAGCCCACGACGTGAGGATTCAAAAAAAAAAAGTTGGACGTCAAGGTTTGGACCATCCTGTATATATGTGACATCTTGTTCGATAACTTGTTGCCGTTATGTAGGTAGTGATGTTACCCCATTGCTGTAGAAATTTTGAGACAAGAGCAAACTTTTACAGTCCTATTGTGATGTTAACTTATCACTACTTAAAAAATTCTGGTGCGTCTCTCGTTTCTTTCAGAACAGCATGAGGGCATGACGTTAGTCATTATACAATGACCAATGACACACCGTGGACACACCTAAGTTAAACATTCGTTAGTGAATCTTTGAATAGTGCTGCGAAGCTAAACCCACATCAATTAATTACTTTAGAGCCGACAGGGAAGCCTCGGACGGATTAAATTAAAAGATAAATTGGGCCTCTGAGGACAGACAGCTGGTATTCTAAGATAAACAATGAGGAACTAAAAAGGCTTGTTATTATTTAGCGCGTTCGGCAAAACAGCGTTATTCTAGTACATAATATTATGCATCATTCTTTGTACAGCTAATCCGATTTTCTAAGATCAAGTACGCCATAGTAATACTTCGGCGAACTTGATCTTAGAAATCGGACAGGCTATACAAACCTCCTAAAAAAATATATATTATATTTTTTTTAAATAGATGTTATAGTTTCCAGATAAATGGTTGTGACATACGAACCGACGAACGGTCGGACAGATGGACGTGAAGAAACTATAAGGGTTCCGTTTTGCCATTTTGCATGTACATTTTGCTTTATTGTACATAAAAATAAAAACACAAGAAACACAGCTCCTACGCTTTTGCCTACGGAACCTTAAAAATCTCTCTAATGCACAAAGAAATTACGTTAATTCTTTGAAGACAGTACAATTTTGCATCCAATTTATTCCCAGAGGCTATTTAGTTAATTCGGGATCGTAGTTTATTACGTCAACGCTTGATTGTAAAAGTCACGAAACACTCTTTCATCCAATTTGGACAATCTCATTGGAATGCATTACAAAAAAATGTTGCTATCCATTGCTATTGGTATAAGATCGTTCATAATGCGTAAATTAAGTATATTTGAAGCTTATTTGATATATATTTAATTATCTTTATTTTAACGACATCAAGAAAAACCAAGTGCGTATTGGGCCACGCATAATGTAGGGTTCCGTACCTTCAATACGATATGAAAAAGCCATACTTACAACCAAATGGGGCGCGGACTTATTTAAATAGATAGGTGATTAATTCTGGTTGTTTCCTGTTTAATCCAATGAAATTTTGATTAAAATTTAAGAGTATAGCCAGGAAATTAGAAAGAAACAAAAGATGACGCGTCGCGCGAGACTTACGTCGGAAGATTTGGGATATACAAAATTAGTCATTTTTCATGTATGTTTTTTTACAATTGAGCTAACTTTCAAATTTTAAGGGTTTGGCCATACCCTTACAAATATAGTCTAGTATCCGTGTGATTTTATTCACAGCATTTGCTCTTGAGTTAAACATGTAGAAATTCAATTTAAACTACAATTTGGTGTTAGCTCCTTCTTAAATAGGTAAGGTCAGCTTGGGAAATTGCAACTATGGGGCAAATGCAACTACCTACTCTAAAAATACAAAGTGAGTCTAAACTTAAGGCTAGAGCCACTTATATTATGGGCACACTTTTGCCAGTTATAAAAGAGAGTTTACCCGTGGTTCTCTGGATCTAGACTTACTTCTTTTATTTTTAGAAAAGTTGCATTTGTCCCATAGTTGCAATTGCCCCGGCTGACCTTAAACGCATTGATTTCCAAATATTAATTTTGATTACCTAATTAGTGAGTTTGATTAGAGATTTGGAAATGGGACACGGACGTTATATGTTGTTCATGGACGTCGTATGAAAAATTAAATTAAATCTAGACTGTTTTATTATCTCGAGGAACCCTAGGACTAATTAGCCATTACGATGCCCAAAAATAGACAATAATCTGATGATCTAGATTTTGCGACCTCTAGACTGCCCTCTTAAGCCGAATAGCGCAATCTCTATAAGTTATCAATGAATTTTATTTTGAGATTAGGTAGCGCTATTTGGCTTGGCACGGCAGTAGAGGCCTGTAGATAAACGGCCTAATTATAAACGACCTTAAAGCTCAGGAATACTTGCAGTGTGAATGTCAATGCTGCCTAAGAATAACCCCAATCAATAATCCAACAGGCCAATTCGAACGTGCACCTCACATCAAACCGATATTTGAATCATATTGGAATCATATCAGTTAGACTTGTCCGTACAGTCGCCATTATATACAGTGTGGAAAGATAAGTCAGGCCCTGGAGGGAAACTACCTTAAATCCTTAAGTTGGCTCATTTTACTTAAAGGAGACATTCCTTTATTTTTTTAAAGAAACAAAACTGCATTCAAAGATTTTCTAAAACTCGCTTGCCTCGCCCGGGACTCGAACCGACAAAAAATTCCAAAAAATAAAAACTCGCAATTTTATTGTACTTAGTCGATACAGTTAATGTTAATGATAACTTTTCTCCAAGAAACATTATGTCTTACACTCGTCTGTCGTACAAAATATCCATAAAATATAATATTTAGTAGGTACTCCAGATTTTAGACAAGCAAAATTGAAGAAAAAAAGAAAAAAATCTTTGAACGCAGTTTTGTTTCTTTTTATAAAAAAAAGGAATGTCTCCTATAAGTAAAATGAGCCAGCTTAAGGATTTAAGGTAGTTTCCCTCCAGGGCCCGACTTATCTTTCCACCCTGTATATCTGGGCGGCCAAGGTATTCAATATTCTCACAAACTGAACACGTCTCTTGACATATGGGTAATATGCGCACCTCAGACTCTCCGATGTACCTGATGGCAACTGTACATGTATTAGTGCGAGCGAGACGCCGGTGCGAATGACAGCTAACTCATATGATTCCAATAAGATTCAAATATCAGTTTGATATCAGCGCATGTTCGAATGGGCCAGCGAGACGACAAACTCTTCCATTTGTCACATCAAACATTCATGGATACTACTGAAAGAGGCGGGTTTGTTAACTTTACGGTGTGATTTAGAATTATACTTAGGGTTGTGAATGATATAATATGCCCTTTGAATTATTAAAACGTTTGGTACCTATATTATGAGATGACTTCTTGATTTTTACGTTTGCCATATTTCATAATTGGTTATTTATTTTTAATTTGGTTATTTTGTACTCTTTTTTATATTTGTTTTTTTAATTGTTTTGTATTATTAAGTATGAAGTAATCAAATATATTATGCATAAAGTTATTAATGCAAATTTCATACTAAATGCAAATATAATTTTACAAGAAAATTGTTTGCTTGTCTGTAGTCTCAGTTACAATTTGGTGCATGCGTTTACTGCACATGAAAAATAAAAAAACGACTTCTAGATTACTTAATACATCTGACCTCGAATGATATGTTTAAATTTTAGTACAGAAATAATTTCGATAAAATTTAATAACCGTGATGACTTCCATAGTTCTTAACACTCCCACACACTGTTACCTACTTATTCTTAATATAGGTATAAAGTATATCTTTAAGAAATTACACTCTCAAATAAATTTTAAAAAAGGCAACTTGAAGTTTAAGACATTGATATGTTTTATAAACTTTAAAATAAAGTTAAGGAGAGTTGGAAAAATTCTTTGCCGATAATTTTATAGTTCATCGAAAATTGGAGTTTCAACGGCTCCAGATAATTATCTACCTATTGGAAATTACTGGAAAAGTTGTAGCTGGCGTATCGAATCATAATTAGTTTATCTTGAATTTAGTTGAAATTTTGAATAAATGAGACTTAACACAATAAATATATTTAACTCCGTAACTATCGCTTTCTCATTTTAAAATACGTAAATTGTTAGACATCTGGATCTTTAGCCCATAGAATGTAGCCTATACTGTACTATAATTGTAAAACAAATAAAACTAATTAGATTTGTATAATTAAAAATTTACGAAAGTAAATTTCCTTGTGTTCTGCCAAATATTGGCAGGCTTGCCAGTCTTTTGCAAGGACTGCATTGAATTTTACAGCATTTTCGGCTTTCATCTAAGTTTTAACGTCGTGACACTTGTGACATTAAATGCCAATAAAGGCAAAGTTAGGATGGTTTTACCTACAGATTTTTGACAAATCTCCAATGATAACGGGATATACTCATATTATTTCCTAGTTTGTATATCGTCCTACATTAAACATCCGTAAACTTGAGTGAAACTTTATCCACTTTGTAAAGTAAAGCAGCTGTTATCTGAGATAGAAATGAGACGGAAATGCATCCACCTCCAAACGCGAATGTAGGTCACGGCATTTGAATTATTTTAACACGGCCTAGACGGCCTAGCGTGTCTGTAAACTTTGTCTAGCTAACAGCTCAAAGTACCCGTTGTTTGCTATCGGAAAATTGGTAATTTGGACTTTTCACTTCGGCTTCAATAAACCTCGTAAGACCCAGGGCAATATTGGTGCTTTTGAATTTAGAACTTTCTTTTATTTCTATATGAGTTCAAAACTCGAATTTCATTTGTACAAGTACAAGTACACGGGGATTTACGAGGTTAAAAACTTCATAAACTTTGGCAATAAAAAGCAATATTTGGCCCTAGATTTAAGATATCGCTTAAAACTTATACAGGCCTTCCTTGATGTCAAATCAAACTCTTACTAGGCTAAACAATTTTGATGTATAAGTATAAATTGTTTAATTAATATAAATATTAACACTCTATGAAAAATTTAGTTAATAAATGATGATGTAGGTATATTGTTGACTGTCCCTATAAAAATACAGGTTTATTTCCTGACTCTTCTTTAAATAGACACTAAAATCCTAACCAGGTACATTACCAGCCAATAATATTCAAAAACGTAAATTGATTGTTCCAAAACATTACTATGAACGTTACTTCTCGAACAGCAATTCATTATCTGCACATGTCTGCACATACAAACTAACAACTTCTTCTTCAACGTGCCATATCCTAACGGATGTCGGCGATCACCATGCGAAAGTCCTCTCTATGTCCTCTCTGCACAGAGTGGTTGCGTCCGTAATACCGGTCCAACTCCTTATATTATTGCACCATGATGTTCTGGGTCTTCCTCTACCTCTTTTTCCATCAATTTTTCCTTCAATAATGTTTTTTTTTTTTTTTTCAATCAAAAACAGGAAATCATTTATTTACAAACAATATATATACAGTGGTACAACTAAACGAAATTAATAACTAGCTTAAATGTAACGCATATTTGGTGTTCCTGTAGATATGTCCAAAATATGCTGCTAACAACAAACCAACTAAATATTTGAGAAAATTAAAAAAATATCTTTATAAGCATTAATGAATGTGATAATATTACTGGCCGGTAACCGTACTTTTTCAATATAAAGTTAGATCGAAGCCACAGTATCGAGTGCTTCCCGATAATGAGTCTAGAGTTGAGATAGACAAATAGATACGTTGTAGTCTGTAGACTGTAGTCAACGATTGTACAGAACAAAGTTGACAGGCCCTTTGTTCGCGGAGGGAGCTAGTTAATTATTTGTCGGTAACCGCTGATAATTATTGTTATTGTCCACCTGGAAATACAAAATGATGGCCTATCTATAATTTCCCGCCTGTCACAGTCTCATTGATTTCCCTTACTGTCTTTCCGACCCTGTTCGTTATCATTATGCTAACTTAAATATCGCTCTAACAAAATGATTTGTTACTGTTATTAATTATCTTACTTAGGCATTGCTTTTCACTAAGAGGCCAGTCATTAGTGGATATTCTTTATCTTACTCATTTTTTAGGAAGCATAATTCGTCAGTATTTTACTCTGCCGAGTTTTTCGCCTAAATTAACTACTTACGTAACCTACCTACTTAAACATTTTTATAATGATCTATGGCGTAGTACCTAAATAAATAAATTTCTTAAGTAGTAAATAAATAAAAGAAATTTAGAGGAATTAAGTTCTAAAAAATTATGCTTACAGTTGATCTTATTGTGAGCCATATACATTTTTGGAGTAATTATTTAGGAAGGAGAAAAAAAATGGTACAATTTACTAACATATTTAAATCAAGAGTATTAGACTAATATTATTAGTCCACGATCTGTCAAATCGAATAGGTTACCATGGCAATACACTAATAATATACCGTTCGAGAAATGGACCCCTGGTCACACGCTACGTGACTGGCCAGTTAGTGAAAACATATCTAGGATATAAAAAAAATACTTAAAAAAATTATTACCTTTGGCCTGGGCTCTTGCAATCGCTGCTCGCATTGTTGCTGGAGTCATCGTCGTCTTCTCTAGACGTAGCAGCAGAGAGAACTCTTGAGGAACCTGCGTTGATCTCACTCCCATCGTTGTCCTCTCCTTCTGATGTCCGAGAATTGCCCTCTTCTGCCTGTGAACAACAAACAACATACTTTGCTGTACTTTGTTTATGCTGGACAACTTTTGGGTGCTAGGGCATCGCCTGCAGGAGAGGGGTCAGCATTTACTCCAGGTCGTTCTTAGCTCAGAGGTTATCCATCGCGGTTCAACGCGGAAACGCAATAAGCGTGATGGGCACCTTTGCATCGGGAGCGATGCGGGGTGGGTTGTTCGATTAGTTTTTATGAATTAGCTTAGGTTTAGTTGTATTTATAGTTAAAGTTATTACTAATTTATTTCTTACTTCTTAAGTATCTGATTGTGTTTTGTTACTTTGTTATTAAAAATTATGATTTTAGAATGGGGCTAAAATGTCGATGGCTTACTGAAGTTGGCGCTTTTGTAAAAATATCTCAAAGACAGAAACTTATATCCCATGAAATCTGTTCCAGAGCCGTTTTACTTTAGCATAAACTAGCGACATCTGTGTTGAATATTACGCGTTGAACATTTACCGTGGGACCATTATGATCACGTTTTAAATTTATCGCTGTTAAATTAGGCAGTCTTTTAATGACGACAGCGACTATATTATCATATGTTTATTTTATTTTGTAAAACATATTTGTAGATTCACAGAATGCATCTAAAACTACAGAATATAGTCATGCAAATCGGGAATAAGTGCATGCAGTATTTATTGACCTGAATTTTCTCAAATGCTTCATCCAATTTGTTCTCAATTTCCATTAGGTCAATTGTTTATACGGTTTAAAAAATGGAGGTTCACATTTTAAAGTTATAATAATTGTGTTCACTCATAGATATGAAAACAGAAATTCACGTCTACTAGATACATAATATTTTTTAATAACATTAAAACATTAATTAAGATATTTTTTAATTCTCATAATTTTATTATTACTTTGTTGCAATCATAAGCCCTATCATAAGCATTATATTATTATTAAGTATCTACTTACCTACCTACCAAAGCTTGGTTACTTATAAATTCAGGTCTCTAAAACACGATTAAGAACTCCAAAATCTTAGCAATTATAATTAAAGCAGAATTTTAAACCACTTTGATGAAGAAAACAAGTGCCCCGAGAGGAAACGTCGATATTAATTAGTAAACCATTTCCTCAACTTTCATTAATTCTTAAAAAGGTATCAGGAAGTATAGCGTCCGTTACCGTAAAAAATATAATTTAATTTAGAGTGTTCTTTCAACTTCAAGCCACGTTTCTATTTTAATTAGCTTACCTTTGTTTCAACACCTCAATTTGAAAAAAAAAATTCTGTCACAGTGAATATAAATCATAATTATACTTACCAGCCAGTGTTTTGGTACTTATTTGAAAGTTAGTCTTAAACTAAAAGTTTTTAAGTAGGTGTAAATTAGATTACCTAAGTGCAGGGGCTGTTCCGGCCCGATCCGAACTTTAAGATACGTCAAATGTTACGGCTAGGTACGATATGGATTGGATATGTCAGTGTCAAATGTGCCGTTTCTTCAAACAAAAACGTCACTTTTGACACTGACATATATAATCCATATCGTATCTTGCCGTAATATTTGACGTATCTAAAGGCCAGTTGCACTGCACAACAGACTGATCAACATCACTCAGCAGAAAACTATGAAAATTCCCATATAATACAATTTTCGAACGCTTTAACGGTGACGTCGGTGACAGATGGTTTGGTGCAACCAAGTTTAAATGTTCGAATCGGGCAGCTAACATTAACGTATATATCTATGGACTGGCCTTACGGGCACTAAAAATGGTACTAGTTTAGCGGTGTGACTCACGAATTCCAGCCAATCGTGCAACTAGTTGCGACCAATAGCGCGCGTGATGCGAACTCATCAACCAATCGCGCGCGTGATGCAAGCTCATCAACCAATCGTGTTGTACCGGTGTCACACCGCTGTACTGGCCCCTGTCATGCCTCATTATTATTGTCTGTAGGGCCAGTCCCTAGATATCTATGTCAATGGCAGCTAATAGTTATTTGTTTTACAAGGGGGCAAAATTGTTGTTTAAACGCTCGTGCTAATATTGATACCCGAGCAAGCAAAAGATTCCAATATTGAACTGGTTCGAAAAATGGAACCTTGAGTGTTGCGAGGGTTTCAAAGCACGAGGGTTAAACAAAATTTGCCCCCGTGTGAAACACAAATTTTTTCACCACACCAACCCGAAGCAAAATTTCAAACAAAATCAAACCAAATCAAATGCAAATGAATGTTATTAAATATTTATCATCCAAAATCATCATTTAAAAGTCAATTCTATCAGCAAACATACGAAAACAACTCAAAATTTGCATTTGATTGCATGTGAATTACTGATTGCAAGTGCAATTTTGCTATCCGTTTTTGAAGTGCAAAGTAAGCCTTTCCGAGCTGGTGTGGTAAAATACGTTAAAAAACCAACCAACAGAGGGGACCATAAATACATATATTTTATTCTAAATTAAGTAACGATCAACTTACCTGAATTCTTATTAGTGGAATCGTTTCTTCATTATGTCTGTTATACATGTTTTCAATTTTGTGTAAACCTCTCATTTACGTTACTTGGAACTTTGTATTAATATATTAGTATCACGATATACATTGAAAGTAAATTATATCCTAAATTAGGCTTTCAAGACATATCGGAAAATATTTAAATTATCAATTTCTTACACAGATACAATTAGGTACCAATTAAATTGGTATTAGATTATACGTTTTCCCGTACGCTACTACGTACGAGTACCTATTACAAAACCCAAATGAAAAACTTTATTAAATGTCTGCCCAACTATTTCTTCAATCATTACGAGGTAAAGCTGAAAAAAAATATATTGGCGCAGACCTCGCAGTCGCAGTCTCAACAGCAACAGAATATTATTACCTATTTTAGTTCATACCGATTCGCTAACCTATCCACTAAATGCCACTTAATTTATATTTCTTTCGTTTGTGAACCTAATACATGGCTAAATTTAAAAGTTAAAATGAATATCATTGACTCTAAACAAATAAAGAAATAAAGTTTAAAGGTCCCTTTTTATACTTTTTCATAAATAGGTTGTAAATGGTGGCCAATAACAAAAAATGTTCTAATTCCTACATAAGTATTCTACATAATCCTTGAAATGATAGCTGTACCGGGGCGTATTAGGAGCTCGTCCGGATTGTAGAGGCAAGAACGATATTCTTTCTTATTTTTTATCGGATAACACTATTTCAGATAGCGTCGGCACGTGTAAACGAGGCAGAGCCTGAATTCATTGAGAATAACGAATAAAACCAGCACACGAATCGCCAGGTTCGATGTTTATATAGTCATCCACGGGGACCAGCGAAGGTAGGCAAAAAACAAATCGAAACATAAAATACAGACAAAAAAGTTGAATAATCCGTTTTCTGTAGCTCTCAGAAACAGTGACAAGTTGACAACACAGAGACAAAGTGGAAATTGATTGATAAGCCTGCTGGGTTTTAGCTAAAGTATATATATAGTTCGTTTTTTTTAGCATTAGAAATAAGGTAAACAATCTTGATCTGTCTTTTAATAGAAGAACACATTTTAAAAATAAGTTACGGCAAAATTGTAACATTTATGAATCTAATACGATCATTTATATTCTTCTGCTTTCATACGCAATAGTTACTGATTTTTAAAAAGCGTTTTTGAATTAAAAGACTTGTCAAAATCGCTTATCTTCTTCCAAGTTCTTTCTAATGCTAAAAAAAACGAACTATAGTATTGCTGGGTGGAGTGTAGAGAAACTTCCTAAATCTGGAGATTTTACTTTGGCAACACTAAGTACAGATTTTACCGATTATCCTCAACTAAAATATTAATCAACGCGCAATAGCCCACCATTACCTATTCATAAAATTTTACTTTATGAATAGATATAAATTTTATTTTAGCGTTTTATACCTTTATTACAAATACATTAGTCAATACGATAGATTAAGACGAACAATTTTAGCTAATTGGGGCTTATAGCGCGTTTATACGCCATTAAATAGGATTTAAATAACTACATATTTGAAAAAAGAAATAGTTTCTAGTTAAGTACCTAGCTAAATTAAAGTATTTATAAATATATACCAAAATAAATATCACGTACTTAACTAACAATAAACGTAGGTGTTGGTCAGTGAAAGAAATTGTTTAAATGTATCCGATTAACGATTGGATTATGTATTCCGTTGTTGTCTAAAAACAAGTGAGTCTAAACCGTAAAATTATTCAATGTATCCGATTTGTATAAAATTTATACATCAAAACTGCCGCTTTTTCAAAAGTAGGTTATTATGTAAAAAGGTTCAAATTCTGAAATGAAGAGACGTTAAGTCAAGCAGCAATCAGTCGTAACATACCTAACACGATTATCTATTCTAATGGCTGAACAGAACTGCAATTAGAGATCATAATCGAGTAACGCACAATCAAATGTACATATATGATGATAAACTCGGAGTAAATAACAATGGAGCCGCCATTAACAGGCGTTCCCCTCTGTCGAAAATAGGCGGCCAATGGTCAACCACATGTCAACCATATGTATGGACTGACGTTTATCTGACATGACGTACCTATACATTTGATGTGCCCCTCCCCCGCAAAAAACGGCAGACTATTTTGTACCGAAAATTTTAGACATGGCGTCTCCGTTGGTTATATCCTCTAAGATGATAAACGTTCTACATATAGGCCCCGAGCCAGTAACAAATTTCGTTAGTCATAGCTTCCCGGACGTTAATTCGTAAAGTGGTTAAGGGAGATGTATAATGAAGCCTTGTCGACGTCGACTGCTGCTACGTTGATGAATTAATCAACGGGAGTCACCCAAACGCTTGACATGTAATAATTAAAATATTATATAAGTGTAAACAACATTATTTGCGGTATTTGACGTCTGTCACTCACAACAGCAATACTACGTAAAATGTCTTGCACATCGAAATCACAAAGGAAAACAACTGCACTGCGAACGTTTACGTTCTACGTCTTTTTTTTTTAATTTTAGGGTTGGCCGGACACCACCGTCATGAATCGGTAGTCGTCTAAATAAATCGATATGAATTTTTCATTTTTCTTTTAATAAAAATAAGGAAAAGGTGGATAATTAACTGTAAATATGGATATATTTATCGTCACTTAACAGACAACAAATTTGACACAGAAATAACATAAATAAACTTTAAAATAGATCCCCAGTTAGTTTCAATTTTGACAGTGGGTGCGACCTACTCGGTCGGTGTATTAAATGCATTTAGCTTGCGGGAAAACCATATAATTCTAGCTTTATTTAAATCTCAAATAAAAATTCATTATACGTCACAATTCGATACCTCAGTCTACGTGCCATTCAATCGTAATCGCTTGCTGTGACAATCGATTTGCGTTAGTTACATCTCTATATACGTCAGTCATAATGTGTCAAATACCGCAAATAATGTTGTTTATACTATAAATACATGTCTATGTCTATCTAGAAAAAAATCCTTCCGTGGTTTCATACGAGTTATTGACCGGGATGAACTTACCCCACTTTTTATAAAACTTTAGGATCCTTTTACAAACCTCTGGCAATTTAGTATTTTTCGACCAAACAGAAAGTTATTTATTTTATTTTAAGGCGTATTTTGTTACATAAGTTAGTTATTAATTTATTTTATACTGGGTGTAGCATTACTTATAATTATTTACCAAAAATATGCAACTTCAATAAAGATCATACAATTATGGCATTTTAAATTGTGTAGTGAAAGCTCTTTTTTGTGAAACATAATTCCATAGGATTATTATTTGTACAAACTATACATATACCTATACCATACACGGGTTAAAACCTTGCAATAGCCCCGTCCGTTCAAATCACGGTAAAAAGCTAGAAGCGCGCCTGCCTATCTTCATTACATCGCCGACAGAGCAGAATAAGTGGATGTCAGCAGTTGGCAGTGTGGATACACTGCCACACTTTAATCCATGCACAATGAGGTTTAGTTATGTATGTATAAAGAACTACTAAGTCAGTGACTTTTGATATGATTACGAAATTAGGTAAAATTATCCTACCTGGGTGTCGTGGCTTCCGACCTCCGTGGCGACCTGACATAGACCGATTGACTGACTGGCTGACTGACATACATATTTGGAACCTTTGGAACTCGGACTTTTATAAATCAAAATTAGACATGACAGCAACAAGACAAAACCAGCCAGTTCACGACAGATAGCCGACCAAGACGGACGACACAGACACAACATGCCTTTTGATAATTACAGAATTTATTTGCAAATTGTACTGGAAAAACATAGCTATATACGGTATATACCCCTCCATGTACCTATATAATAAATATCATACTCGTTCTTTTTTTATGACATCAATAACAGTAAAAAGGGATTTAGGCGGGCGCAACATTGTTACGTACAAACAAGGAAATTTCAAAATGAGGTATTAAGTGGAAAGACGGACGAAATAAGAATTTTGCTATAGGACTTTCATGCAGGCTGTTTCATACCTACCCGACGGAAACAGAAAAAGATAGTGTGAGCATGACTCAGAAAACCGCGCTTCAGATAAATTAAAGGATACCCCCCCCCCCTTCCATTCGATTGACTGAATAGGTGTGGATTCTCGAGCTTATTCCTTTCAGACGAATCCGCAGAGAAATCCGTCACATAAATGTAAACAGTCCTTCAGTAAACAAACGACTGTGACCCCGAATTCAAAATTAGGATCTCTCGCAAAGTCCCGGCCATGGAATTAATTGTAAGACTGGAAAGCGCATTGTCAACGGTAAAGAAGTACTCGAGTGTTAAGTTCAAATTTGTATACATACATACATATACATCACGCCTATTTCCCGGAGGGGTAGGCAGGGACCACGGATTTCCACTTGCTACGATCCTCACATACCTCACATTTTTATTCAAGTCACATAAAGCCGCTCCCATACGACCCATGCGACTTTCAGCCGTATTCGAACAATGAGATAACGATATGTGACGCCCCACGGGTAAAGGTACCTTAGCGCGGTTGGCGCTTACGCTATTATTAGCGCCACTCCAATATTATTGCGGCGCTATGGGACGTAAGCGCCAGCCGCCATAAGGTACCTTTTGCCGTGGAACGTCACATATGGATCAATCAAGATTTTTGTTTGAAGAAACGTCAATTTTGACACTTGTTTGACACTGACATATCCGATCCATATCGTTTCAATATCTAGTATTTGACGTGTCTGAGTGTTCGAATACGGCTGTTTGACTACGCTAGCCTAACCTCACGGAACAGATGCCATGATTTGGCGCAAGCACTAGGTTGACTCACTGAGCGAGTGCCATCTGGAATTCTAACTTTCAGAACAAAATAGACTTTCTTAGCCAAGTTTCTACACAGTTTTCCTTTGCCGAAGAGCAATTTCAAATAGGTAAGTTCCAAGAAACTCAGTAGTATGATCTTGCTTTGAATTCTTTAGAACTTCACTGACAAGTTCGTCCGACCAGAAATTGTAGAACATTATTGAGGGCGCGACTTTCTACGTAACTGTCACATTTTTGACGTAAAATTAAAATGCTTAAACATGCCAACAATTTAGTATGGAAAATGTATCATTATCATCATCATCATCTCAAAAATGTATAGTTCCATTTTATTTTATTTCTGCTATTTTAAGTCGCAATATATCTCCGTTAATCCATTAGTCTAGGTACATTATTGTTGCGACCCGATTCGAACTTAAAGATACGTCAAATATTACATCTAGATTTGTTTTGACACTGACATATCTATTCCATGTCGTATCTAGATGTAATATTTGACGTATCTTAAAATTCTAATCGGGCCGTTGGTGTCTTAGATCCTATCATGCCTATGACAACTGTTATAACACAGATCTCTTCCAGTTAATGGCATTTAACACTATTTCCATGGTTCGGTCCGTCGGACGGTAATCTGTGTTGATCCGTTTGGAGAGCCTGCAGCGGCGACGGGTTTTATTTATGGATAAGAACTTTCGATTGGGGCAGTTGGTTGTAAAAATACTCTTTTTTAGGGTTACGTAGTCAACAATTCCTTCTTTTTTCTTGTAAGTTCGTCAGTGATTACTTTATTAGTGATTAAAATATGTAGGCATCTAATTAAGTGAGCTCCTAACCATCTCATGGTGCAACTGTCAGACTGACCTTGCCAATAATGGATATTAAATAAAACTAAATTTGTATAGTCGGATTTTTCATCAAAATTACTCCAAAATGGGAAGGAAGAGCGCTGGAGGCCTAGCGGTAAGAGCGTGCGACTTTCAATCCGGAGGTCGCGGGTTCAAACCCCGGTTCGGACCGATGAGTTTTTCGGAATTTATGTACGAAATATCATTTGATATTAACCAGTCGCTTTTCGGTGAAGGAAAACATCGTGAGGAAACCAGACTAATCCCGATAAGGTCTAGTTTACCATCTAGGTTGGAAGGTCAGATGGCAGTTGCTTACGTAAAAATTAGCCTATGCCAATTATTGGGATTAGTTGCCAAGCGGACCCCAGCCTCCCATGAGCCATGGCAAAATGCCAGGACAGCGTGAGGAAGATTATGATGACTTCCTATCGTGCCAAGAATCACTTTTCTCTGATATTTATTGCAGATTGAATGGGAATGAGGCTTTATGAACTTCGTTGGCACGCAACTCCTGCCAGATTTTGTTTCAACAAGTTGCTCAAATAGTGTTATACGATCATAATATTATATAGCGTAATAGTATAATATATTCTAGGTTTCTAATTCTTTGCTTTAATCACAGAATAAATAATAGTACTAGGTACAGAAGACTCACTCCCAAACAAAACGCGTCTGTTACGATCAGCACAGATATGGCCGCTAGGTGGCGACAGCGCCACGCGCGGTTTATGGCAAACCCCAAAATTGGGGCCGAACGGATGTACTTTTAGCTACCTGTAGCAAAGCGACGAAATCGCGGAATGAGCCACGCCTGCTTTAATAAAAAATAATTGCAAATTTTGAAAAAAAACCGGGCAAGTGCGAGTCGGACTCGCGCACGAAGGGTTCCGTACCATAATGCAAAAAAAAAAAACAAAATAAAAGAAAAAAAAACGGTCACCCATCCAAGTACTGACCACTCCCGACGTTGCTTAACTTTGGTCAAAAATCACGTTTGTTGTATGGGAGCCCCATTTAAATCTTTATTTTATTCTGTTTTTAGTATTTGTTGTTATAGCGGCAACAGAAATACATCATCTGTGAAAATTTCAACTGTCTAGCTATCACGGTTCGTGAGATACAGCCTGGTGACAGACGGACGGTCGGACGGACGGACGGACGGACGGACGGACGGACGGACGGACAGCGAAGTCGTAGTAGTAGTCTTAGTCTTAGTCCCGTTTTACCCTTTGGGTACGGAACCCTAAAAAAGAACACCGTAAACTGGGTTACTTTGATTCGTGAGGACCTTGATCATCGATTTACAAACTATAAGCAGTTGGTTTCTGAACTCTTTTATCATGTATTTCTGTTAAGGTTGCCAACTACATCAAACATTCTTAATCTCGCTTTCAAAAATCAACTGCTTACTTATTCCAAAAAAATCGATGATCCAGGTTACCCCACGAATCAAAACCCTAGTTTACGGGCCTGTAAACCTATTCTTTCATTGTGTCAATAACGTAGGTACTAAAAATCATGGCGACTGAAAATATTGAAAATATTTAGAAGTGGAAAAACATTCTTTCTTTTTGTATGAACGAGTACGTAGTACCCCCCTTCCCTCTTAATATCTACTAATCAGACTTTCCGGTGGAGAAAAACATCGTGACGAAATCTGCTAATCTTAAATATGGTGTCTAAACTGTTGCCAAAAGCATCTTGTGAGAGGCCTTTACCCAGTATGTGGTTGTATATGTATAGCTCAGTTATGTCAGGCGTGACTCACTCCGCCATTTCGTCGCTTTGCTACAGGTAGCTTTCCCCAATTTTGGGGAAAGCCATAAGCGGCGCGTGGCGCTGTCGCCACCTAGCGGCCATATCTGTGCTGATCGTAACAGACGCCGTTAGAGGGTGACTCTTCTTTTGTTAGAGAGTACTATTATTTATTCTGTGGTTATGTTGATAACGAAGTTGCTTATACACGGTGTAACATGAGTAAACCGAATAATTGTAACAGCGTATTCCTGATCATATTTAGAGACAAAAATGTCCTAGAAACTTTTTTGAAATTCGCCTAGTTTCAGAGATATTATTAATTTAAAAAAAACAAGTTTTCATTGTTACATAGTGTAAAAGGCCTTTTTGATGGTGATGTTGCTGCTATGGGACGTAGTCTAAATATATTTATTGATAGATGTCAAAAAGTGACAAGTAACACTTTGCAAAAAGTAGGTCCTACGAAAAAAAAATTTAAAAATCAATTTTAAGTGACAAGTTTACCAATAACATTTATTTTTTATGTACAAATACATTCAAAAAATTGAAATAACAAAACAAAAAATAAATTTTTTTTTTGGCGAAATTGACCTAAACATATATTACATTTTTTATTTCTTTTGACCTCAGAAATGCGTGGTTAAAATTATTCGGTTTCCTCATGTTACACCGTGTACTTCGGCTGCAATATCCTACTCACTTTCTAAGCAAGTGGAATGCCCCACAAGTTTCGATGACATAAGCTCTGCTGACGGGCTGAGCCCCAACACTGCCGACGACGATAAGTGATGACACGACCCAATTTCTAAGCTTTGACTAATATCTACGTTATCTCTAAATGAGTCATCGGTTCATATCCCTGCTTGTACCCATGACTTAAGAGCCCTTCAACGTGCACACTAGCGCCACTGCTAAATAATAATAAAATTTAAGTACCTTTTAAATACATCAAAGCAGTTTTAAGTTGCTGGATTCGTCGATCTAGGAACTCAAAACAAAAACGGCCGTTTTTACTTTGGACGCATAGATTGACAAATCCAGCAACATAAAAACTAGTTTGATGTATTTAAAAGGTACTTAAATACACAATACAGTCCGTAGCGGCCCCCATTTTTAAATACCTGTCGTTAAATTTAAATAATCACGATTATTTAGCAGTGGCGCTAGTGTGCAAGTTGAAGGGCTCTTAAACTTGGAACCCATGACTTGTGAGAGGCCTTTGCCAATTTGATTATGTCAATGATGAGGATACTACGGCTAGATAGCTATATGATAGCTAGATAGTCAATATCTCAGTTTATAAGCAAGTGGAATGCCCCACAAGTTTCGATGACATAAGCTGACGGGCTCAGCCCCAACACACTGCCGACGACGATAAGTGACGACACGACCCAATTTCTAAGCTTTGACTAACTGCGCTATCTATCGGATCTCGCGGCGTTAATCGTCAATTTTCACCCTCTATTCCACTCGAGTTATAATCTGTTATTTGAGGATACATTTTACATCTTTAATACATACTTAGTTGCATTGGCAAATTTAACTAAGTTGGTTAGCTATCTTAGCTAGCTATCTATCTGGTACGAAATCTAAGAAAAGCATTTAGAAAATATTAATTTTAAAACATCAATAAGGGAAAGTAAATATAATATAGTAGTCCAAACCTTCTTGGCGCTCAATAGGCAAGTTTAAAAACACAAATGACTTAGAGATTTATCAATAACTATTCTGCGAGATGGCTAACCCCGAATTGTGAAAAAACAATGCAATTTTTATACTTACTAATATAATACATTTAGTAAGACAATAGGTGCCCCAAAATTGTCTATAGACCAATTATTGTTTGAGGTATTAAACTATTAATTTTATAGATTTACACAACGAGTAACCGCTATTCAACTCTGATATTGTAAACAATAAAAACAGTAGACAAAATCATACTAAAGTTGTAATCAAATGAAAACATTTAAAATTAACTGTTTACTTACATTTTAGACTAACACAAAGTTAGAATAAAGCTCGCAAACCTGCGGCCATAGTTTAATGGCCGCTGTCTTATAAACAAAACTAAACTAATAGACCAACATCTCTTAAACAACTAAAAGCAATCAAACACGTAACTAATTAAAGAAACTTCTAGCAAAAGAGTAAAGTAACGTGGACAGAGTAACAGTTACGTGCAACGGTATGGTTAGAATTCACTACCATTAAAACCGCAAGGCGAACGTGCACATGCCTACTCCCAAGATGTAAGAACATTATCCATTGCCTTAATTGACTTGATCATGCTAAGTAACCCATTGTCAATTTTAAAACACGACCGTTTTGACGACCGGTCGTGTCTAGTGGGTAAGTGACCCTGCCTACGAAGCCGGTGGTCCTGGGTTCAAATCCTGGTAAGGGCATTTAAACACGAATATTTGTTCCTGAGTCATGGTTGTTTTCTATGTATTAATATATTATTATGTCGTTGTCTGAGTACCCACAACACAAGTCTTCTTGCACTTACCGTGGGGCTTAGTCAATTTGTGTAAAAAGTGTCCTATAAAAAAAACCGGGCAAGTGCGAGTCGGACTCGCGCACGAAGGGTTCCGTACCATAATGCAAAAAAAAAAACAAAAAAAAAAACGGTCACCCATCCAAGTACTGACCACTCCCGACGTTGCTTAACTTTGGTCAAAAATCACGTTTGTTGTATGGGAGCCCCATTGAAATCTTTATTTTATTCTGTTTTTAGTATTTGTTATTATAGCGGCAACAGAAATACATCATCTATGAAAATTTCAACTGTCTAGCTATCACGGTTCGTGAGATACAGCCCGGTGACAGACGGACGGACGGACGGACAGCGAAGTCTTAGTAATAGGGTCCCGTTTTACCCTTTGGGTACGGCACCCTAAAAACAAAGAAACTGTGACACGCAGTTGTTCTACCTATCTACAACAAAAAACACGACTGTTCCCGTTATCCATGTACCTATGGTCATTGTCACTCTTGGTCGGATTTAGAACAATGTAGGAAGTTGGTAAAAGTTACAAATTACAAGTTACAGAGAAGTTACAAGCTTATAACTTTACCTAGTATTTATAAGTTTGCTTTCATAGAAACTGTTACTCTGATCAATTTAATTACTCTTACGCTTCCGAACAACATGCAAGTGCAGCTCTGCAAACATTGTTGAATCATATGTACAAGCAATTAGAAACAAAACGTGCTACAACAACGTGTTTTGATACGTAGAAGGATAACAAACATAGTTGTTTTTGTTTTTTTTTTTATGAAATAGGAGGCAGACGGATCACCTGGTGGTAAGCGATTACCGCCGCCCATGGACACCCGCAACACCAGAAGAGTTGCAAGCGCGTTGCCGGCCTTGAAGATGGGAGTACGCTCTTTTCTTGAAGGTTTGAAGGTCGTATCGGTCCGGAAATGCCGCAGGCGACAGTTCACTCCACAGTTAAATTCATTCATTCCACACAAACACTTTTATAAATACATATACATATACCACATATACGTATAGCACAGGATAAATAATAGTACTAGGTACAGAAGACTCACTCTCTAACAAAACGCGTCTCGTAACGATCAGCACAGATATGGCCGCTAGGTGGCGACAGCGCCACGCGCGGCTTATGGCTTTCCCCAAAATTGGGGCGGAACGGATGTACTTTTAGCTACCTGTAGCAAAGCGACGAAATCGCGGAGTGAGCCACGCTTGTATATAGGCACTACTTACTTTAAAAAAATTACGTACGTATTAATTACGTACAAACATTTTTATAAATACCTACATATACATATCGGCACTACTTTGAAAAAATTACGTAGGTATCTCGCACTGCTATTCAAATTTGAAACGCAGTAACTCTGTATGCTTCCCATGTATATAGTCTGCATCTTTAGGTACCTATTTAAAAACGAGTAAACAAAATATACCTATACCTTAAATATATAAATATAGTGGGTAGATGAAAACATTACAATGACATGATCAAAAATAATGTAGGTTAAAGTCAGGACGTTCAGGAAAAAAAAACATTTTAAAGCACTTAACAATGTATTGTTAATATGGTCTTATGGTTTACGAACATAAATCTATACGTATTATCTGTACCAGAAAAGCCTGTTACACTATACAATTATTCCTATTCTCACACATTACGGAAGGAAATATACATTTGAATAAAACGTAGATTTACTTGCGCATCAGTACGCTGCAAAATCAATTTATACAATTCTATTTTTGTAACACACGCGTTACCCCCGTCAAGGGAGTACTATCCCGAAACCCTTCTATCTGTATTTACCGCTGGTGAGGAAATATCCAATGGATTGTCTATTTTAAGGCTTTCAGAGCAACTTAAGTATGAGCATTTTGCTCAACCTGCCGGCGTAGCCAAGGTGTCAATCGCTATCGCTTCGACAACGAAACGCTTTGTGTCTCTCTATTACTCTTTCATATTAGTGTGACAGTGACAGCGTAGCGAGCGTAACGGCTCGGCCACGACATCGAGCGACTTGCGACGGCGGGAGCGATAACCATAGATTGGAGCGGGACACAACGATCGGAGCTTTCGCTTCAACCTATGGTTATCGCTCCCGTCGTCGCAAGTCGCTCGATGTCGTGACCGAGCCGTAAGCGATTGGCATGTTGGCTACGCGGCCTGTTACGGAGACCGCTCGGTGAGTTATATCGTCACTGATAACATTTTTATTTCAATAGCCTATAAAGGCTCCTCTTCACGTTGGGCCAACGCCAACGCCAACTAGGGACGCATTCATGCGTTAGACGGAGCAAGTGATATTGCTATCTCATTCTACCGCATGGCTGCGTCCCTCGTTGGCGTTGGCGTTGGCCCAACGTGAAGAGGAGCCTTAAGAGTGTCTCACTGCTGGGCATAGGCCTCCCCTCTTTCCCGTCATTATCAAACATAATTATTATTATGTAATCATTTTTGGTTTAATTGATAAAATAATGTGCGGTTTATATTGTCCAATGAATTTTAGAAGTTATAAATACCATTGATAACTGTCGGTGAAATAAAATATCCTATAAAAATGTTCTTACAGGTAAAATTCGTACAATCTAAGCCAAGTTTATTTAACTTTGAGTGTTTGCCTCAGGGGTTTGTTTATTCATCTCATTACCGACGAAAACGTTTCACGTTTCAATAAAAAAACTGTTTACCAAATTATTCTGAGATCAAGAGTCAGTGAGGTGCATTTAAACATAATATTTTTTTGTAAAAACGTTTATTTTTTGTTCATTTACAGCTGTCTGCGCTTTTATACATATATCTTTTAAAAATTTAGAAACATCAAATATACCTACAAGAAAAAAAATAACGGGTTGCACTCCGGGAGTGCTGGCAGAAGTGAAAACTCAATGACATAGTAACAGTTTTTCGATCAGGTCCGTCTTACGGTCACGTGACACCTGTTCCGAGTTTAACATTTTTTCCCCATCACAATAAGTGCACAGCGCCGCTAAAGAAGTTTTCACTTCAAAAAAGTTTTTATCTATGATGGCAATCAAAATAAACACTATAATATTGTCAACTGTCTACTTATTACAGCTTACCATATACAGCCCTTTGACTGATATACGGACAGACGGGCATACTCGAAACCCTACATGTTTCCAAACAAAGGAGCCCCAATATAAGGGTACAAAATACCTATGGCGAAAACAATTTAGTTTTTAGGGTTCCATATCTAAAGCGTAAAAACGGGACCCTATTTCTAAGACTTCGCTGTCCGTCTATGTCTGTATATCTGTCCATCTGTCTGTCACCAAGCTGTATCTCATGAACCGTGATAGCTAGACAGTTGAAATTTTCACATGATGATGTATTTCTGGTGCTGCTATAACAATAAATAATAAAAGCAGAATTAAATAAATATTTAAGAGGGACTCCCATACAACAAACGTGATTTTATTGCCGTTTTTTGCGTAGGTACGGAACCCTTCGTGCACGAGTCCTCGCACTTGGCCGGTTTATATTTATCTACCCACCGAGAGGTAGTCGGACAATAAAGCGAAATTAGGAAAGTAATAAACAAAGTTGCCAGATCACGGGACGCCGATAGTGATGTGCCGATTAAAATCTCCTGCCGGCGTATTATGGATACCTAACTTTTTCCGTATTTATCTACGTGATAAAATAACTGTCACTGTTTAACACCATGGGGTAGAAAGTGACGGACACCGTTTTATCACGCTGTCACGTAGACATGAACGACCATCATATCCGTACTGATCCCGTTTTTGAAATTGTTCTTCTATTTATTATAATATTTATATACATACGTTATTTATACACAGTTAAACGGTGATATTTCTCATAATATTAAATCTCCTATTAAGTTTTTAGGTAACTAAGTCTAGAAAAAATTTGCGTTAAACATAAAAATTATATTTTCGGGAACAATGTGCATTTTTTTTAACCGCAGATTGATCCTAGTTTACCTGATAGCCAGTAACGACAAAGCCTAACATTACAGCTCACTGTATAAATATTACTGTTTGTTCACTTATAACAGTATGAGACCTTTATAATATCACATTAATTTATTTAAACAATAAGCAAATTAAGATAGTAGTGAAATTACAATAATCGATTCGATGGATGGCCCCGGCGAAGGGGGTACCGTGGTCTATTTTAATGCTCAAGCATATTTTATGCACATCTTAACTTGGTTAGATTCTTTTCGGAAAGAAAAGAGCCGTGGAATGTATTAGGGCCCAGAAATTCCACGACTCTTCTCTTCTCGCACAGACTAGGAATATTCCCGCGTTGGAAATATTTCTGAGAAAAGAATTAAGGCCCATAAGGTACATCACTACCGGCCACGGCGATGATTGCCCTACATTACGAATAGCTGCCACTGCTGATACTTATCGACGCTATTGATTTTGCTAAGTGGTAGTTTCATAAACTACTTGGATGTTTGCGAATAATGAAGTAGTTAGCGTCGTGTCAGGGTCGCTTTATAATGGTATTAAAATTAAATACCAACTAGACCCAAGAGATTACATATAGTCTGCCAAACAACTTTGTCAGTAGAAAAAGGCGCGAAATTCAAATTTTCTATGGGACGATAACCCTTCGCGCCTACATCTTTTAAATTTGTCGCTTTTTTCTACTGACGGAAATGGCTTGACAGACTTTAAGTACGTATTTTGTAATGACTTGTTAAAAATATAATCTGTGGTAATAGTACTCTCTCCAGGCTGGTGATGTGCCGGGCCAAAGTCCACCGAGAGTTGGTTAGAAGTTATATAAGTAACTGACATTTAGAACTCCGTTAGCGCGATGTAGAAAGTGCTGACGCCATCTGTTACAATCTTGTGGCACGACGTTGTCAGTGAGAGAAGAGACGCCATAACCCCGCTACGTGGTGGGCGCGTTCTACTCTAAACTAACAAGTCAAGAAAGGGCGTAAATTTTCAAAAATGAGTTTCAACTTGTATTATTATATATAATTATCAAATATCCACGGTTGAGACGAATACCTCTAACGTTACGAAAAATGTGTTACGTACGTAATTGTCCATTGTTTTCACCTATTTAGTGTCTCAAATTATGTATCGTAAAGCATTAAGTAAGTATCCTCTTAATCGTCAGCCAAGTAAAATATACCTGTGCATAATTTTCTTCATTCCATTAAAATATACCCGGAGCAATTGTCAAAATTTACAACTCAATAAATATAATCCAAACCATACATTTAGATGTCCATGAAATAGTCGTTATTCGGAGGTCGTTACGCGAGCTCCATCTGAAAACATCGGAGTTGGGAACACGTGTAGAGAAGCTTTGAGTTTAATGGAATTTTGAAGACTGCCGCGTAGGAATATTAAAGACTGGAAATCTAGTTTAAAGATGCCGATTTATTAGAATAAGTGACGCCGAAATATATCTTTCTGATATCTTTTTCGTTGCTTCGATAATAGAGTGAAAGAGCGTTGCTGCAATGTTAAGTAGAGTTCAATAGGAATGGTTAATAAGTCAAATAATGTAAACAAATAGTATGACAGATGTGTATTTTATGTTTATTAATATCGTTATCTTCTGTGTTAATCTAAAATTCCTGTACACTAAATAAATATAGTTCGTTTTTTTAGCATTAGAAAGAACTTGAAAGAAGGTAAGCGATCTTGACCATGTCTTTTAATTGAAAAACGCTTCTTAAAAATCAATAACTATTACTTATGAAAGCAGAAGAATATAAATGATCGTATTAGATTCATAATTGTTACATATTTGCCGTGACTTATTTTTAAAATGTGATTTTCAATTAAAAGACACATCAAGATTGTTTACCCCTATTTCTAATGCTAAAAATACGAACTATAGACTATCTAAGCCATTATGTCGGAGTTATCGTGAGAAAAGTGCCTGTGACAGACCGCTTGAGTGATCTTAAAGTGGTTTCACGAAGTACCTATCTACAGAATCAGAAAAATAGGCAATGCCAGTATTAATTGTATATTATGTTACCGTGTTAAGTGAAAATACATTTTCCCTAGTTAAAACTAGTTTCCGCAAGGTGCCTTGGTGAAAACTAGTTTTATTTAACCAGGACTTTATAGTCACAAATACTTTTACTAAAGTGCCTGGATGTAAACAAGTTTTCACTAGTTATTCAAAATTAGTTTCAATTAAGTACTTAAAACTAGATTGCGTTTTTATAACGCGAGCCGTTCATTTTGGGATTTTATATGTAAATCAACTAGGTACCTACTTAGTTTAAAATAATTAGGATAGATTGATAAAATACAAAAGTATTTTAGGCGCATGCAGTCTGATCATGAAGTCAAACAGCCCGATTTTAACTATAAAATATGTACATCAATTAACAGATCTAGCACCGATATGCATTAAATTTGTCAGTGTCAAATGTGACGTTTCTTCAAACAAAAACGTCACTTTTGACACGGACACGTCTAATCCATATCGTTTCCAGATCTATTATTTGACGTATCTTAAAGTTCGAATCGGGTACAAATTCTCCGAAAAAGACACAGGTTCCAAACAACACTAATAGAAAGAAAATGATCATGGGTTCCCAAAATGCTTGCGGTGCCTCCGGCTTTTAGATCCCAAAATCCTGTTCAATCAAATCCAACCCCCAAATTAAGAGGCACCCCGTCGCCACTCGAAATCAAATTAATTTGATTGTAAAGGTAAACAATGCCAAAATTTCCTGCTTTGGATAAAGGCCACAGTTCAATGAGCTATACAATACATATCAAATGCTTTGAATTGGGTTTATTTTTGTTCATCGCGTTAATGAACACGAAGTTTTTCAACAAGCAAAATAAATTGTTTTTGGGATCTAGGCACTAGACTAAAATCCAATTTATTTCATTATTCAGGACCTGAATTCTGTTAATAAACTTGCAATTCAATAATAATATAAATGTCTAAATTTTATAATTGCTCATTTATTTTTCGGGCCATTCGACTATGGAACTCTCTCCTTGTTGAGTTAAGACGTTCTCAATCTATTACCTCCTTCAAATCAAACCGTAAGGAATACTACCTTAGTTTTTATTTTTATAATATTGACACTGTTGTTTCTTTATTTAATATATACTTTTTATGTATGTATGTATGTATGTCTATGTATGTTTATGGTTATACGTATTTAAGTATGTTTATCTATATTAATGTTTTGTGTTGTTTGGTTATATTCAGTTCGACTTTTCAAATTTTTTCTTTGCGCCACGTACCGTATATTCTAATTCTTGTGTCTCCTATACCCAAAGGTTGTCTGGAGGAGATCGCTCTTAAGCGATAAGACCGCCTGTTGTTACCTCTATTGTCTTTGTTTATGTTATTGTACATTTATTGTAAACTACGTGTATGTGAGGTGTGCAATAAAGAGTATTGTATTGTATTGTAATATAAATGTCTATGTACAGTCAAGTGTAAAAATATAGGTGCATATAACTTGCTCGAAAATATGTCCCATAGTTCTTAATTCGCTGACATAAGGGCTATGGGATATATTCTTGAGTATGATTTGGGCATCCATACTTTTACACTTGACTGTACTCGTATCACATTCGCATACTAACCAACCAGACACTCTCTAAGCTAAAATAAAATCGCTTCTTATTTCTTGTATGTACACAATCTTCTTCTTCGTCGGTATCACTCTTGACAGAGTGGTCGTGGTCATCACTTCAGGTGTTGGTGGCAAGCTTTACAACACGTCGCCACTCTTCTCTGATAGCCGCCTTCCTCGTGCATTCATGTAGTGATGATGAGCCATTTACTGCCGCCTTTATCTGGTCAGTCCACCTCATAGGCGATCTTCCTCGTGGCCTGGTACCCTCGACCTTTCCCTGGACCACAAGTCACAATATAGGTACATATATTGGAATGGTACAGTCAGCAGCAGAAGTAAGCGGGCGAGGTGTACAAAATTAGCTTGACACGCTCTTATTCTCTTAATAATAAAGTCGCGTCAAGATCATTTTGAATATCTCACCAGCTTAGCAACTTCTGCTGCTGACCGTACACATGCAAATTTCAACTTTCTAAGTAGGTTTTCTAGATTCGGCTCTGCATTGACGAGTCAGTCAGGACACACGCTTATATAGATGATGTGACCAGTAACGTGGTAGATCACCGACCTAGATTTCTTTCAAAAGATCGGAGGTTTCCAAGTGTTTCATCGTGCGATTGAATTTCCTTCATAAATCATTCAATACGGACGAGTGCATCAAATTGTTTCAGTTTTTATTAGTTCGCCGTCCTGGTTTCCGAGTAAAGTTATATTTGATGCACGGTTCAACGTCTTAGCTTCTTCAACTTTTGTATTTAATCGTGACTCAAGTGGTATATTTTTATGAAAAAAAAAAACACAAGAACATAAAAAACAGAAAAAGTAAGGGCAAATCGCCTAGCGTGGTACGGACATGTGATGCGGAGGGATGAAAGTCATGTGACGAGAAAGTTATTACGAATGAATGTGGAGGGAATTACGAAGAAAGGGAAACCGAGGAAAAAGTGGATGGACTGTGTGAGAGATGATATGAAACGAACGCAAGTCACGCAAGTGAATGATGAAATGACGGGCGACAGAGAGGTGTGGAAGAGAAAGACATGCTGTGCCGACCCAAGTGAATGGGACAAGGGCAAGAGAATTATGAAGTGCAATATTTTTATGAAACCCAAAAGTCATATTTTTAATCAACCAAGTAAGTAGAACCACAAATTTAAATGCATCATGGTAGACGTCGGAGATGGAAACAGATCCAAAGTTGTACCTGAAATTGTAAAAACATAATTTCCCCAGGCCTAGTTTGAACTTTGAAGTTCTAGGATAGTTCGAGAGATATTACAGGATTAGTTGGATAGTTTGATACATGCCTCAGGCCCCAGTAGGCACGTCTGATAAGTGGGTTAGGTACTCGATTAAATAGCAATTAAGTTGCTGTAATTGAAGGAATGTTTAGAGAAACATCACAGAACGATTAACTATACGGGTGTGATTTAACATATACAACACTCAATATTCCATTTTCGAACCACTCAATTTTGGAATCTTTGTATAAACAATTTTCAATACCTACAAAATAAAGCGCTAAACGAAGTTGCTACACTTAGAGCAATACAAAACTATAAACTTCAGTTAAATAAATACCCCTGTTTACACAGAAACATCGCCCATAAGCTGTACTGCAATATGCAGCTTTATGATTCGCATTTCGTAGCCAACAATACACTCTTTGCAGACTCGCGACCCCATTTACGGCCCACGTGCACTAAAAGTACTTTACGATGAGACGAATGTACTCCTGAGACATTATTTCTCTTTTTAAAAAGTTTGTTTATATAAAAAAGCCAGCTCGTGTACAGTTCGTAAAATAGAGATTTCTTTTTGTGATAATCTGCTATGCGCGTCTTTTACTAGTAAATAGATATTGATAGATTGCCCAACTGCGTTAAGGAACCAAATTCATACTTTGTGATCTGTCAATGTCAATAAATAAGGCCCAAATTTGTAGAAATTTCGTTTTGTTTAGATTCCTACAAGCAGGAAAAAAGTATAAGATTGTAATACCTCGAGGCACAGTCAGTAAATTGTCTACATTGACGCATACCGACTATTATTATTATAGATATGGAGCTTGTCGTGTCCCACTGCTGGGCAGAGGCCTCCCCACATTTCTCCACTGACCTTGGTTCAGTGCTTTGTCTGGCTACGCCTTCAAGGACTCCGGATCCCGCTATCCCCAGCGGAGTCTGCCAAAGCCCTGATTCGAGTTTTCTGGCTCCCGCTCTGTAGAGATTTTTCCCCAAAACTCATTCGGCATTCAGCAGACGTGTCCAACCCGGACTGGACCGGCATTTAACCGTCACACATACTAAAAATGAACAGCTGTTATTAAAATAAAATGTTATTATTAACCTCAATCAATTAGCAAAGTCGGCTAATTTATCCATTCGCTTGATATCTAAGTGCGGATTTAGCTAAAAATAACGAACGTATAATTTTAACTTCATTTCGGATTAGGATTTTACCTCCACAGACTAAATTTTAACTTAAAATTCACTGAGAATGGAAGTATCATTTTAATTTGAGTCTTATGTGGTGTGCCACGACGATTGTTTCACATTTAAAACCTTATCTGTAGTTAACATTTCTGCAGTGTGACTCAAAGTGTGCTGACTGCTTCATTAAAATTTTTAATAAAGTTATATTCCCCTCAAATTCTAGCTGACTGTTTTCAAGAGTTTATATTAAGTAATTATCTGCTTACTTAGTTGAGGTTACAGGATATATACCTAATACTTCAAGATTTTTAAGATTATTGGTTAGACCCTTATCCTTTTCTTCTCGCCTCATTTCATATTTGATTCAAGTGTTATGGTGCTCCCACACTGGCTCTTATATGACGTTATATAACGTCGTGTTACAGGGACAACATGATAGTATTAATAGTGTTTTTTATATCGTCCTTTATCACATAATGTTGTATAATATGTATAGCAGCCAATTTAGGACTACCTTAATTTCAATCGCGTAATGTTGGTACACCGGGTGCCGCGGTCTGATTGGTTCAGTTCAAGATTATGTGTTCTGGCAAGTCTGACTTTGTATTATCTTATATTATCTTATTGTTTTCGGGAGCCCTTGCATATATACCCACTTCGACCTATAGGGGTCTCAGGTCTTAATATTTCAACGATGTTTCTGTTTTTGTGCAATTACCCCCTAGAAAAGATCCGTCAACTACTCAAGAGCTTTTCCCACCGACTTTGTGGTTACTGAATAGTCTTTGAATGAAAATGAAAGGTGATAGATGAGAAAAGTTGTCATGTCGAAGAATTTTTGGTTTATTTCTCCTTACCAATTGTCTTTGTTGTCAAGGTTGGTATGAAAATTTACCTGATTGTGCAAAATGTATGCAAGTAAGTACCCAAATTATTATTGTTTAGTTTTATTTTAAGTTGCTTAGTCTAGGCAGGTTTAGGTTTGGTGTCAACTGTCAACAAACATTATAAGAGTGACGTCACATCTAGTATTTACTTTTATGTCTTGATATTAAGTATTATTACCTGTTAGATGCAAAACATTTTAATACTTGTCTCGTTTTTCGACCATATTTAATCATCCTTTTTTACCACGGAATCCCTGCTAGACTTAGACCAAGAAAAGTCTGCAGCGTATTTGATAGCCCACGCAGTGCAAGTGTTATTTCAAAAACTTCTATGAAATTATGACGTATAAATAACATTTGCACTAGGCTATCAAAATCGCTGCAGACATTTCTTGGTCTAACTCTAATCTCCAGGTATTTTATTACCTTAATATTTTTTTAAAGCTTCAATACTTCATAAAGGTTTATGATGTCAACCCACACTAAACCCCGTCGATAAAGATTGAGTAACAAAAGTTTTCATAACAGATATTACACGCCCACAAACGCGCCCAAAAAAAACTGGAGCGAAAAATTTCTTTGATACCACAAATAATAGTGTTAGGACAATAAAATAACTCAAGCGTTTGTCATAAAAGTCGAATGATATGATTCGCAATATACGAAGCATTCAATAGAATTAGAGGCCTTTCAGTTTTTAAATTATCTGTTTACCTCTTGAAGCTATGTACTATTTAGTTTCAAAAAATACGAATACCTTTTTAGAAGATTTTTTCCCCGATTTACTAAGATAAACGAGTATTTTATATATTAGGTATGTAATTTTTTTTTACGAATATGATCTGCTTTTTTTATACTTCATACTTGGAGTTCTGTTAGGTAATCTTTGTCAACTAGTTTAGACATAAGTACTCCTTTATTCATAAAACTTTAGTACCTAGTTAATTTATGTTCAAATTCGTGAGTAACACCGCTGAGCTAGCACCACTGCTGTAACCGCGAAAATCGAAGTTCGCAAATTGCGGGCATTTTTCTCTGTCACTCTTATTACGCCTTCATTGGAGTAAACGAGAAAGATCCCCGCAATTTGCGAATTTCGGTTTTCGCGGTAGACCCTCAGTTTTAGTGCCAGTAAGGCCCGTCTTTGGATATATATCAATGGAATAACGGAAATGCTAACGCTCGTCACGCTGACGAATAAAATATACTCTACATTTACGGCTACCATCAGTTTGGCATTGACATAAACGCTATCGCGAACGTAGTTTACTTTCTATATATTTCTTTCGCACTAATATTATGACAGTTCGAGCGAGATGCATAGAAAGTAAATTACGTTCACAATAGCGTTTATACCAATGCGTATGTAGCTGTTTGCGATTTGATACCGTCATTCTATTAAAATAACGATAATTTGTTTGTGGGTAGTTTTTAAGTTTTTAGGTTACAGTTTTTCTTTTTTAACCGACTTCCAAATCCCAAAGGAGGAGGTTATCAATTCGGTTGTATGTTTTTTATTTTTATTTTTATTTTTTTTATTTTTTTTATTTTTTATGTTTGTTACTCCATATCTCCGTCATTACTGGACCGATTTTGAAAATTATTTTTTTGATTGTATGTATATACATACAGATTGGTCCCGTTTTAGTCAAAATCCAGTTCTGATGATGGGATCCATAAGGAATCGACGGAACTCCTCAAATCTTAAAGGCATACATATGGTGATTTTTGTGTTTTTATCAACAAATCAAGCATATACATTCAAAAACGTGACATTTGATGAAGTGGAACTGCTGATGATGATCAGAACAGAACTCTTTAACGACGCATAGTACATATTTGGTGATTTCGAATTTCGATTTTGACTTGGACTGGGACCCGGACTCATACCCGGATCCGGTTCGGACCCGGACTCGGACTCGGACTCGGACCCGGACTCGGACCCGGACTCGGACCCGGACTCGGACTCGGACCCGGACCCGGACCCGGACTTTGACCGGGACTCGGACCGGGACTCTGACTCAGAGACCCGGACCTTGACCCGGAAAACCACTATGATACCTAAACTAAATAAACCACTATGATTACCTACCATAAAATGTGGGTATGATGATGCGAAACCCCTCCCGCTCAAACTCCCGTACACCGCACCGCATGCGCCGTTAAGTGGGTTAGGTTAGGTTTGAACTGCGATCCTCACAGAACCGAACAAAAGTGGGTTAGGTTTGGTTAGAACTGCGAGTCTTACAGAAACGAAATGCTACTAGAAAAGTGGGTTTGATTAGGTTCGAACTGCGATCCTCACAGAACCGAACTGCTATCAGAGAAGTGGGTTAGGTTAGGCTAGATAACTACGACCCTTACGGAAACGAAATGCTACTAGAAAGTAGGTACTGGTTTTACCTCCTTTTCTACATAGTGCACCATCTACCATAATTTTTCACCGGGCCCCATAGAAGTCGGTTTTTTTTTCTTAAAAATTATCTTTTTAATATTTTTAAATTTGATGTATATTTTTATAATTCAGTGTGGTTTTTTTTTATATGTTATTAGTATGTTTTTTTTTTGTTTTCCTTTTCTTTCGTTGTTGTTCAGTATGTATACATTTTAGTGTCTCTCTCTTTTTTATGTATGTTTTTTGTGTGTCGCTGGCGTATGTGTTGTCGTCTCATAGTTTTAAGTCAGGTCCCCACTGAAAACTAGCGCCACGGATTGCCGCGGCATTATGCTGAGTGGGGTCCTATTTTAGCGTGAAATGTTTTTTATGTTTGTATGTCTTTGTTTTCTAGATGTAATATTGTGTGGCGTTAAATTAATGTATTTTCTTTCTTCTTTCTTTCAATGCCATACTGATGGTAGCCGTATAGGGGTTCAGTAATCAATACCTACTTAAACTTAATGCCAATGAAACGGTGTTTTAAATTAATATAATACTTGATGCTGTCCGAACTCATTGCTTCAGAAATGAATAAAATATGAGAGCTTACGGAAAGAGGATAATGATTTATGATTTACTGAATAACCTTTTCTGTTCAAAGTAGAACAAAAATGTTATATTCTTCCCTTCACCGTATTATTTTATTTATTATAATTGGAGTATTGCACGAAGATAATCAAAGTCTAATTAATACAAGTTTAATGTGTCTATTTCGGTACTGATCGGTACTGATTTGTTTTATAAAATATCTTTTACTTCATATATAAAATGCGGCAGCTTTAGAAAGCATTAATATTTAAGATTATTAAAAAAATATATTTATTCAAACAACAGTAGTTTACATTGTACATAAAAATTACAAATAAAGATTATTATAAAATATTATCTACCTCCATCAACCAAATGAGTATGAAATGTTCTTAAAACTTCATTATGGTGCTCCTACACTGGCACTTAGACATATTATTATAACGTTATTATAACATCGTGTGGCAGGGAACACAACAGTTATAACACCTGTCACGTTGTCCCTGGTACAAGCACCATTATGTTTTTAAATTGATCCTGATTGAAAGAAATAACAATAATTATATAATTGGAAGAATAAGAAACCAAAGAAAAATTTACAACAGAGAAAGCAACCTATCGTCAGTTACTGCCTTTTTCTACTCGGGTACTTTTATCTGTCATTTACATAGTCACGAACGAACATATAAGGGCGTACATTATTAATACTCCTTAAAAGTCTATAGTCTATTGCCCAAAAAAGCACTTGTATCGTTTTAGAGACATTACGATACGGTAAGCTAGTGCAGGGTAGCAGGTGGCACATACCGGTACATTGCTATCAACGTGACAAACGATTGAATGCATACGGTTTTTATTAAAAAAGAAACAAATTTGTACTGAGTTCATTGCTACCAACATAATAAAAAATACTTTTATACCCTACAGCACCACGACCCTGGTGCGGTGCGGTAGTGTGTAACGGCTTTAAAAAAAAACATAACCATAGACATTACTCGTTTGTTTCTCGTTTCCCGCCTGTCCCGGTAATTTCTTGTTCTTTGAGTACTTTGCGTTACTATTTGTTTTGCGTTCATAAAAAGTGTTGAAAATGGACAAAGAGGACTACATTGTTTCTACACCTGAAGAAATATCCGCTGCAGCACAAGCAGCGACCGAAAATTTGTTGCCTAAGTACTAAATCTCAGCACCTATGCGACAAATCTTATGAGAAGTGGCATGGCGTGGAGATTGGAGCACAAAACTTCGTCATTCTCTGAAAACGTCTTTGGTGTATTTTCAAAGACTAATTGGAAGCACCGGATCAGATCTATCTTTTAAGCAAGGTTGGTATATGTTATAAAATTTTTTGATACACATTTTTAGGGTACACAGTACAACGAGCTATATTTATGTACATTTTATATTTTTGCATCGAAACTGAATATTATTTAATTCTCCTTTTTCTTGTTACAGGTTGCAGTAATATTTGGTATTATGGGTGCTTCTCGCAGACAAGACCTACATACATATAGTATAATACCTACTATCCAAAATTTACATTGACATTTTCATAAATAAAATTTTGTTTATATTTTTTTGTATTTTATTTAATATTGCCTACTCATAGAAAAAGCATTGTATGCAACGTTGTATAAGTAGTCAAAAAATGCTCATGGCGTATTTATTAACAATGTTCGCCTTCGGCTCACATTGTTACCCACGCCACTCACATTTTTTGACCCCTCTTATAAAACTGTTGCATAAAATACTATTGTACTCCACAAACAATAGCTGACAGCTTGAAAAACAGTTGAAGTATATGACCCTCAATAAATCATTGAGTATTTTCACAAAGCCGGTAAATTTCATTCAGCTTAAAGCGCTTTGGTTCCGTATTCTATTATAATGTCCAGCACAATAGGCACGATTAATTCATCATATTGAGTATCGACAAGTTGAATTCATATGTATATTATGATTAAGGTTATTGTCGCAACAAAGTAGAAGTAAAACGCTGATTTAAACTTTCACTATTTTCACACATTATTATTTGCTTAGCGGGACTGGTAACGGTTATGGATATCAATGATATCCGTTTACATACATTTTTTACCTGTAACCCAAAAGTGGAAAGGACCTACCAGTTTTTTTTATTTTTCTTAATTCAATAGAGCCTCAAAATTTATCTTATTTTTTTAAAGATTTAACAATTTTAGGGTTCCGTACCTCAAAAGGAAAAAAACGGAACCCTTATAGGATCACTCGTGCGTCTGTCTGTCTGTCTGTCCGTCTGTCACAGCCTATTTTCTCCGAAACTAATAGACCAATTAAGATGAAATTTGGTACACATATGTAAAATTGTGACCCAAAGACGGACATCTAACGTAAACAAATTAATTTTAAACATAGGGGCCACTTTTGGGGAGTAAATGAGAAATTTAAAAAATAAAGTTTTTTAACCTATATCGTGTTACATATTAAATGAAAGAGTTCATTATAAGAATCTCAAATGTATTTTTTTTATAATTTTAGAATAAACAGCTTAGAAGTAATTCACGAAAATAAGCAACAAATTACCATTCCCCCCCCCCTTTATCTCCGAAACTATTGGGTCTAAAATTTTGAAAAAATACATAAAATAGGTCTTTACCTATAGATGACAGGAAAACCTATTAGAAATATGCAGTCAAGCGTGAGTTGGACTAATTACTTAGTTTTTGATCCGACCCCTACGGGTTTTTTAAAGGCAATTCACTCGCGTTTCACATATAAAAAATACATTGTTAAAAATTGAGTAATGTACGGAACCCTTGAAACGCGAGTCCGACTCGCACTTGGCCGGTTATTTTTATAAAATCTACGGCCCTTTTGTTTTCTGTATGCAAAGTATACAGTAAAGAATAAAAATAGGTTGAAAGACTAGAACAATGTTAATCCAGTTGAACTGGTTGCCTTGAACCCCGGCTTCGTCTGACCCAGTTGCCTTATTATTATTTCTATTTGATATCTGTTACCTGTACAAACATATGATATAAACAGCTAACTTCACTAAGCGCCACTTGCATCATCCTACTAACCCGGGGTTAACCGGTTAAACAGTTAACCCAGTGTCAACCAGTGTCAACCAGTGTCAGTGGTGACCATGGTAACTCCAGGTTTAACCGATTAACCCCGGGTTAGTGGAATGGTGCAAGTGGCGTTAAGTACATCTTAGAAAAGAAAGTTCCCCGTCGCATCTATATGTTCGTGATGAATTCAAAAATTACTTTCGTCTTTCGTTTTCGCTTATCAATAGAGCGATTCTTGAGGAAGGTTTAAGTATATAATTTGTTAATGTTAACCCGTACGAAGCCGGGGGTCGCGGTCGCTAGTATAATATATGTATACTTAGTAGTGCTTAGCAGCGACGCTCTCAGCTGTAGCATAGCAGTCGCTGTAGCCGAAAACGGCTAGGAGATGATGAAGTTGAACTTGGGTGGTTTAACTGTTTCACGATTTTTTGGGTCACCCTTTAAACCGTGTTTTTTTTGGATAAAATTCACGAATTTTTAGTTAGAATAAATTGCTTTTATTACACAGGACAAAGCAACAAAAAATAGTTGATCCCATCACCACCAATATTTGCTAATAAATTATTATATATTATTAACTAATAGACCTGCATTCGATTATCCAGTAAAATAAATCATCCAACTTTTCACTATCATGAAAGCATTATTTCGTCGAATAATTTTCCGCGACATTCCAATTTAAATCACACTCGTATCGCATTCACACAATATTGAAAATGGATAAAACACACTTCTGTTTGCACCCGCAATTGGCAGTTTGTTGGGCGTTAAAATTGGCCTGTCGATTCGAATTATAATTAAAAAGAGAGGATTATATGGCTGCAGGACGTGTAGGGTGAGTGCTATAGTTTTTGGCCACTACACAGCAATTGGCCACTTCTAAGAAATCAGAAATATACAAGCCAATTGAAGCCTTATTGTTATAGTTCGTTTTTTTTAGCATTAGAAAGAACTTGTAAGAAGGTAAGCGATCTTGACATGTCTTATAATTCGAAAACGCTTTTTAAAAATCAGTAACGATTACTTATGAAAACAGAAGAATATAAATGATCGTATTAGATTCATAATTGTTACATATTTGCCGTGACTTATTTTTTATAGGTGTTTTTCAATAAAAAGACACATCAAGATTGTTTACCTTATTTCTAATGCTAAAAAAAGAAGTATAAGTGTGGCCAATTACTATGTAGTGGCCTAAAACTATATCAGTCACCCTATTGTGAAATTATGAAGTGCCATTCTCGGCACAGCGAAGTGTTTTAACGAGATAAGGTCTGACAAAGGTCAGTTAAGTGGTATGTTGATAGTATATACTCAACACTTCATTAATTTAAAGCCTGACAATGATTATATTAAATTTGACCCTGGACCCCTATTCGACAAGCGACGTTTGACGTATCGTGTTGATCTCCCGTTGATGTGGGAAAAATCATATGTTCTCGAATACGTACAATGTCAACATTTGACATTAACAATCCACAGTTAGGGTGACAAGCAAACCAAACCGAACCACCCTTAGTTTAGAGTCGAGTTTTGGTTGTACAAAATGATATTATCCACCGTTGATGGAATCAAAACTCAGTATGGAATAAAATCATCTGTTGATTTGACGTGGATGCAAAATCTGACAGTTGCACACGTCGAATTTGGCCCCTGAGATAGTGTTGCTACAAGTAGCTTACATATTGCAATAATGTGCGTACGTCAATGTATATAGGTTGTAAAATAAGATGTCATATATCTACAGGTCATGTCAACGACTATACTCTGTATCTTTAGGTATTTAAATAAAAGTAAACAAAAACTACCCTCAACTCGCTCCTTAAGCCAGTTGAGGGTAAATGAAAACATTACACGGTCAAATAATGTAGGTTAAAGTCAGGTCGTTCAGTGACTGATCCAGGCGGTTTTGTAATTGGTCGGTTAACCAATAAATGTTATAACTACCCGAAAATGTACAAATTACTTGTTTACTTTTATTTAAGTAAATGCCTAAAGATACAGACTATATTTTCGAAACATGTTTATTGGAATGAAACTTAATCCTTCTTTTAGCGATGAAATGTTTTCATGCATTTTGATAAATCTTTTCTTCTTGTTTATATCATCGGTGACATTCTATGACTTTCAAAGTCTATTGTCAATAGAATTTCTTTTAGTACTTAAGAAAAAATATCTTAGTAGCGATAGGACGCGCGTAGGTGTAGGTATGTGAAGATGCGAACTAAGTACAGATGTAGTACATAATTGTTTTCCATTGTATTTTCTCGGAAACGTTTCTTTGTCATGCTAGTTCAGTCAATGTCAGTACTTTTAGTACCGTAATCGACTGTAATACGAAGACACGTTCGTATGTTTTCGTGAAAATACGTATAATGATGGAAAATAATTATGCACTACATATGTGACAGCATGCTTGAGATTTGCTATCTGTCGAAAATTGTGTCCCAAAAATGCTATCGATAATATATATCTCTGTCAATCAGGCAGTACGTACGTACGTTGTTGGCGCGGTGACCCAAAATGAGTCTTGGCCTCCAACACAAGAGCACGCCACTTTGATCGGTCCAGAGCGGTATCCCGCCAGCTTTCGCCGACGCCGAGCTCACGGAGATCTGCCTCCACTCTATCTGCCCAACGGTATTTAGGACGACCAACAGGACTGTAGAAAGAAGTGCTCAAATTACCGAGGGATTGCTCTGCTTCCAATCAGGCAGTATCCAGTATAATTAAGTGTGCGGAATAATAGTTAACTATTAACATTGTTTTACAAGCGGCAAAGTTGTTATTTAACCCCTTGTGCTATTATGTACACCCGAGAAAGCAAAATATGTATTCCAAAATTAGACTAGGAGCGTAGAGTGAGGAACAAACACACATTCATATTTCATAGTAGGATGTAAAATTATATTATCTATTGATGTCATTCGCAGCACGTTGTTGAAGAGATGCTCATTGGATTAATACTGCCGTATTCGAACTTCAAGATATTCACAAGAGACGACACGTACTAGATCCATTCTAGATACGTTATAGTTTAGATATCAACTAGTTCTCTTTTGCAGCGCAATTCGGGCAACCAATGTCACTTTTACGTTAGATAGAGTAAGATATCTATTAGATGTGAATTGGATCTCTAAGTCATATCCTGTGGAAATCGTTCAAGAGTATCTCCAGAATCGCGCATATGTCAAATTTGACAGGTTAGATCTTAAACATATCGTTATCGTATCTTGGTGATGTCTAAAAGATATCTAATATCTATTTCAAAATTCGAATCGGGCCTATAAGCCAATTACACCGGTCTTATGGTTTCAAGACGGCTCATTGTAATGCGAACATATGGCGAAGTAATGACACAGCGAGGGAATAACGACAATAGAGGCATCTTGAGTTATTTGTGAGCACTTTGGCTGTTTCGTTATACAGTGTGGCAAGATAAGTCGGGCCCTGGAGGGAAACTACCTTAAATCCTTAATTTGGTTAAAAATAAAGGAATGTCTCCTTTAAGTAAAATGAGCCAGCTTAAGGATTTAAGGTAGTTTCCCTCCAGGGCCCGACTTATCTTTCCACACTGTATATGATGGCTACTGTACCTACATCCGGACACGAATATATTTTTCTCAAACTTCGCTCGCGCTTCACTCTCAATCACAGTTCACGCCCAAGACAAATTTGTATTCGATAATTTGTTAGAACTGAAATTATGTCTGTATTTGTCACAGAAGTGAATTGAATCTCAAATTCTACGAGTAATTTACTTTTGTCGATATTTACAGATATATCGCATCGCATAATTATTTTCCACTGTATTTTCACTGAAACGTACGAACGTTTCTTGCTATTTCAGTCAGTCTCGGTACAAGCAGTCGGGTTGACTGTAGTAACATGACATTTCCGAGAAAAACAAATATGCACTAAGTACATCTGAAGCTTGTTATGCAATAATGATGTAAGAGTAGTAAAAGTATAGGTAATTTTACGTAGTTATTTTCACTTAGGTAATTTTCTAACATAAAGTTAATGGAACAAGAAAACAAAAACACCATTAAAATAAGGTAACGTGCGTTTTCGTTTATTAAAAATGAAAATTACGGCTTATGATAATTCTCATAAACCACACAAGATATCAAAATTAAATGAAGGATTTAACATAAATCACACAACAATTACGTTATCCAAACAAAACCCGCCGAAATAATTATGAAGGCAAACAGGAATATTCCAGCCCACATCATATATACCTATCAGGTGTTCAGGGATAACCTTGATCAACTCGTATCTCGATTCCTACTCGTTATTCAAATCTAGACTTTACTTGTAATACATAAAGTATAAATTTGAAGCACTCAAGGTGCCTTTGCATAGATTTACTAGGGTTGTCACTTGATATGTTGACACGGCATGTAGAACATTCTAATTAGGGTCACTACCTTCAAATCCCAATGTATTTTTCTAACAAGGCCATTGAAATTGTTACAACGGAGATCAAAGCTGTGTAAAAACTTTTTTTATGATTTGCCTAATAAAATAACGGGGTAAAGTGGGTAACAAAGATAATATAATTACAATAGAAGCCTTCTCTTTAAACAAATCTGGAAACATTCGTGGGTAGGCACTTTTAAGTTGAGGCACCGACGAATTGAACGATACGAGCGAAATGTACGATATTTGAATGACATCAGTTAAGTAGATAGTAAGATATCAGTGTACGTTCGAATTGGCCCGTTAGCAGTGGGGAGACACTCCTGGCTTCGGCTCCATTCGGCTCAGCATTCCTCCGAGCAATTATTAGGGTTGACACAACTTGACGTCCCTTTGCGTGCACGACCACAGATAAGATAATAACTTGAATTTTGACAACCCTAAATAGCCGATAGGGATAGTGTCAAATAAGAATGGGATAGCATGATTCGTCCTTGAATCGCTGTCAAACTTCGGTTGTAGGAAGTGTTCTTTCTGTACGGTAGTACTTACTATTATTTATTCTGTGCCGTTAGATTGTCAACTATTTAAATGCGTACTCTGTATGTACCTAATGCTTTAGCAGATAAAGTATCTCGTCCATTTGCTAGTAAATAAAACATGGCGAAGAATATATTCCTTGACATAGTTTCACCAAATTCAGACCACGACATCAATTGTGCGTCGCAGCTAGTCTTTTATGGAGCTAGCAGTAAAAACTTTACTTTTATCGGTCTATTTAATTTAAGACGTAAATACAAAGGGATGAAGTCTTATGGTACTATCTCTAATGTTTTTTTTCTTTGTTTTTCAGTATTTAATAAAAACACGTACCGTAAAATGGGGTGAGTAGGGTCAAAACTGAAATTCAAACCTCGATAACATTTAATTTTTTACATATGAAAATTGAATGGTGTAGGGTGAGAGGGGTTTCCATACTAAAGGTGATTTTGGAAGAATCATCATCATCATCCTGCCCTATTCCCAACTTCATTTGGGGTCAGGCCTTCTTGTGCGTCTGCGCCAGGACAATCTGTCCCGTGTTGTCAGTGGTGAGATATTTTGCGTCTTCAGGTCTCTTTTGACAGTCGTCTGTGATTTTGGAAGATTGTTCGATAGATTTTTATTTATTATGCGTATATACTATAGCTCCATTTTAAATTGGAATACATTATTTTTGTAGCAGTAGCCTTAAAATCCCTTCTCACTCCCCTCTCAAACCTCTCCCCGTTCATAACCCACCTCTCCCCGCGAAACCTACTCACCCCGTTTTACGGTACAACCTATCATTGATAAAACAAATGGAATTAAAAATTACCAAAATTCAAAGCAAACAAGGATGGCAAGAAAACTTATCTACATAAAAAAATGCTTAAACAAAAACGTATTTTTGTCGGATTAGCCTGGATGAGACTGAATATATTTTGTAAGCCATTTATGTCTGGGAAAAGCCTGGGATGACGTGTTTAGCTCTCTTATCACGAGTAATGTGTTTGAGTAATGTGTGTTTTTCTTTGTATGGAAATTTGCTTACAATTTGATTGTTTTGTTCCTTTTCAAGGCCTTCTTCAACTTCAAATACTAAGTATTATTTTTTGGGGTACATACCTATTTGTGACGTCCCACGGGTAAAGGTACCTTATGGCGGTTGGCGCTTACGCTATTATTAACGCCGCTCCAATATTATTGCGGCGCTATGCGACGTAAGCGCCAGCCGCCATAAGGTACCTTTTGCCGTGGAACGTCACATTTAAACACGTATTTTCTGTGAATTGTCATGGACGTTATATTACATTTTGATATCAAATATCAAACCTATATAAGTTTCGTTATTTTTTAGCTTGCCAATGTATATTCTCTTTGGGTCAGCAAGGCAGTATAAGTTCGTTTTTTTTAGCATTAGAAAGAACTTCGCAGAAGTAAGCTTGTGGTTCCAAATCCGGCACTTTTAGCGGTAATAATTTGAAGTAAATTATATGTATTGACCATGCTACATTAGATAATTCAATAATTATTAACAATTAAAGAGCCTGATAAAAACTGCACGCTTGCTTCTGTGGAGTTCTTTCTAATGCTAAAAAAAAACGAACTATAGTCAGCCAATGGGGTCGGCAACTGTCAGTTTGCATAGATTCTGATGGCACCAACCTTTAACCTGTCATCCAGGCCATAGAATTCCTAGCGCCGAATTAACTAGGAGTCGAAGTGGTCGCCATAGCCGAAATCGGCCGGAAAGATAATTCATACATTAATAATAATAAAAAAAAACAAATAATTGACTCAAATTTAGGGCTTGACACAGGTACAACCTATGCTAGCACTATTTGTAAAACACTTCGAACGGCCGCGGCCGACTCCATTGGCTTGAAACCAAATTGAAAATTGAAAACCAATTTCCTTTACCGTGTTTCCAAGTTGCATCTCCAACTGTCCGAGCCGACTCAGCTTTATCCACTAAGCTAGCGTTGTCCTGCATAAGACAGCTAATTTCTCAGTCGGTTAACACTATGGCGGTACGAGACGAGACTTGCAACGATATGCCGGTACCTACTGCGATTCCAATATTATCGATGCATATTGCAGTTCATTGTAACAAGTATTTTAATATAAATGCCTACATAGATCTATGTATAGTTCATAATTCATTTATTTATTGTTTTTGTGGGTTTACAATAGGTCTTATAACTAAACATCAGTACCATAAACCCTGTTAGGGCACCGCATTATTATGTACCTACTTATAACCTAATAAAAATAGTATGCAATATTTACAACATATATCATGCAGAATGTTTACATGTGTATAGGCTCTCAATGTTATTTAGACTCCATAATGTTGTAATATTCGTTAATATCATAAAAACAATTGGTAACAAGGAAATCTTTAAGCTTTTTTAAAAACAAAGTCTCTTTTCTTTTTCCATTATTTTTAGTATAGGTAAAACTAACTTAACGATTTATCTCATGTAGGTACTTATCTATTTTAGTTTGTTAATAGGTACCTACTCGCTGTGTAAGCTGTTAGTAAAAGTAGTCGTAGCATAAGAAATTGTATACCCTATTACATTAATAACTTAAAATAAACCTATACATAGATAACACGCCAAATAGGCTACAAAATTTGTAACATTTTGCTACGCAAGTACGAATCCTACCTCATTCAAATATTCAATAAATTTGTAACATTTTGCTACGCAAGTACGAATCGTACCTCATTCAAATATTCAATAAATTTGTAACATTTTGCTACGCAAGTACGAATCGTACCTCAAATCAATATTCAATAAATTTGTAACATTTTGCTACGCAAGTACGAATCCTACCTCATTCAAATATTCAATAAATTTCACGTAACACGATCCAATATTCTATGTTACGTCTACAAGAACCCATTACAGCCCCTACGAAAATCACGTGTTATACAGCCTCGCCTTATCCCCTTTCAGATTTGAAACTTGTTTTTTGGCCGTACGAATAGGGTTTTTGCACAATAACCTTTTTTGCATAACAATATCCGCTTTTTAGCGCGCGTTATTAGAGACACGTGACTAGAATGTGATCAAAAGTAACTAGTAAAGTTAATAATGCTGTCAAAGCGCCTCATAGAGGCTTCCGGTGACCAGGGGGTTAGCCAATATTTTGCCCAATGGATCAGTCGCATTGCCATCCAGCGGGGTCATGCGGCCAGCCTTCTGGGCGCCTACCGAGCGACTACGACTTAGGTCAAATTTTTAATTTATAAGTTTTATTTTAGTGTTGTTATTAGGTATGTTATAAAAATGTTAGTAACTAATTTAATCATCAGTAACGTTATCTTAAATTCATACTTCGCATTCAGGACAATTCGAGTGTGCACCTGATATCAAACCGATATTTGATTGATATTGGAATCACATCAGTTAATAGCTGTCATATATATTAGCTGATATCATGAACTTCAATTTCTAAGATTACATTCCTAAGTGTGCTAAAATAATATTTCAAAACTAATTGTAATTACATAATGGCAAATATAAGACAGTCACCTACGATCTACCTAGGTACATAAGCTTCGGGCGTTTTGGCTATTTTGTATTTGGCCATGTTCCAAAACAATTTGCTGCACTTAATGACATAAACATGGACGACCGCTTCTACATACAAAGTTCCCATTTTCCTCTTTGGATATTGAAATTATGGAAAATATTGTTACACAATGTGATGTAGGTACCCATATTAACCATAGCTACGCCCCTTTGTTGAAGATTGCGTCGGACATTTATGTGCGGTTCTTGTAGGTGATAATTGTATTCTTAAATTTAAAACCTGTCAGGTCAGGACTCAGGTTTTAAAAGTATCTATATTAATTTCACAAGACCATGAGTGCGAGAGAGATGCCTTTCAGCACTAATTAGTGTGATCCACTAACGCTGATGGGGTCGAAAAGTGCTCGAGTGGAGACTACGGACTAGCAAGTGCAGCGTAGGACGTCTACCCACAAGATGGACAGACGACCTTGTTAAGGTCGCCGGAAGACGCTGGATGCGGGTCGCTTCCAACCGGCACGTATGGAGGTCCAAGGGGGAGGCCTATGTTGAGCAGTGGACGTCTTATGGCTGAGATGATGATGATGATGATGATGACTAACGCTGATTGGTGCAGCGGCACACACCGACTCAAGGTCGTATCAAAATAAGATTTAAACCATAATCGAATTGTTAAAACAGAATTGGCATTATAATGTATACCTACATATATTATGGACGTTGTCTGTTCAGATTATCCGCAAGGTACATGACTTAGACAGTGTCGCTCAAAATTACGTCAGTTCACTAAATCAAGCTTACTCCAGATCAATATCCAGGTTCATACATATTAGATAAGGCTGTGGCAAATGGAACACACCAACAAATCTACGAGATTAGACAGCCACTGTCGACCCTATTCGAACAATACTTATAAGAAGCCACAGCGGTATGATACCGATCTGTAAGTGTCAAAAGTGACATTTCTTCAACCATAATACTCACTTAATAAAATAAATTCACTTAATATTTAATAAAGTAAATACATACATACATACATAATTTTGACACTGACAGATTAAAATCAAGAGAAATTCAAATGTAGATAGATCTTTATTCTAACTAGGTACTTCACACTAAGCAACTCTAGTTTTAGTGTTTCAGGGTTACAGTTTAATGTCCTAAGTTTTTAACTTTTAAATTAAACTCTTTTAGCATTCATCTAAAAAATCCTATACCAGAAACTTAGAATTGCTGCCTCAACTTTAAAAGAACACTGAGCTTAACGATCTTGAACCCTAAGATCGTCACTATAAAGCTCAATGTGAACGCATTAATAAGTTGGATAATTGCTGAAACTTGCACTGGCTGCCATAGCCACGTGCATCGGAACTCTGGCGGGTGTCCGGTGAAACTTAATAAACATGGCGGACGGAATTCTCAACTTTTATCCTAATAGTTTGGAGAAAAAAAACTGCATAATGTTCCCGAATAGCCAAGTTTAATAGCATTAGCTTCATATAAGAGGAAACTAGTTGTACGTACACCTAGAGTCAAGTTCTAAAATATCTACACGGACAATGCGTCAGAAGTACACGATCTTATTATAATAAGATAATGCTGGCAATTGTATAAAATATCAGTCCTATCGAAAAGAAAAACGTGAGCGCGAGGACGTGAAAACGTATATCATCTAAAGCAGCCATTCTCAAGCGAGAGAGAGAGAGAAAATATGCGAAAACAAATGTATTAAATATATGTATAATTTTTAGTGATTAAATTAATTTCCGTTCAGTATAAATAATGTGCAAAAACAATGAAAATAATTAATTTATAATTCTAGCTTCAGCTAGTCAATGGCTGTTCATTGTACGAGTATACATTTGTAAGGCCCATACGTGTAGCCCATCTATTTTTACCGAGATCGATGGCACATGCAACAACTCCGAAACTCGACCCAAGGCAGGCCAGCTCAAATACCTTGGCCAGTTCACAACTTGTGGATATAAGAACAATCGCTGCTGACTCTATCAGGCGCGCAGTTAAGCGACTGAAGCCAGGTACATCTGCAGGTCCGGATGCAATTCCGGCATTCATAATTAAAGGTTGCATTGATCTCCTGATTGATGTGATCACATACATTTTCAACTTGATACTGAACAGTGGCGAGTATCCAGATACATGGAAAATATCCCGTGTCACCCCGATCCCTAAGAAAGGTTCCAAGTTGAACGTGGAAAACTATCGGCCCATTGCCATACTGTCTGCCCTTGCCAAGGTGTTTGAGATGGTTCTCCATGATTACCTTCTACCACAGTGCTTGCCATATATCGCTAGCCAACAGCATGCTTTTCTACCTAAGAGATCTGTGGCCACCAATCTGATGGAACTGGTGGACCTTCTCTCTAGTAAGATGGACGATCACTGTCAGGTTGACATCGTCTATCTCGATTTCCAGAAGGCATTCGACAGGGTGGACAACGACGTAATGCTACTTAAGCTGGGAAAGATGGGATTCACCCCCCGCCTATTGCGCTTGTTTTCTTGTTACCTTAAGGACAGAAAACAATTTGTTAAGTATGGCCCCTATCTTTCCGAGACGTACACAACACGCTCAGGTATAAGTCAGGGATCAAACTTAGGGCCATTGCTTTTCCTGATTTTGATAAATGACTTACCTGAAGTTATTCGAAAATCTACGGTACTGTTATTTGCAGACGACGTGAAGCTGATCTTGGCAGTTAAATCCGCTAGTGACTGTGAAAACCTTCAGGAGGACATCGACGCGGTCTATGAATGGAGTTTGGGAAACAGGCTATTATTTAACATTGCAAAATGTGAGGTAATGACCTATTCTCTTTCTTCCTTGCCTCTCTGCCATTACTACCGCATGGCAGGGAGCACAATGGCCCGCGTCGAAGAAGTTCGTGACCTCGGAGTAATATTCGACTCGCGGCTCACATTCCGGCCACACATACAGGATGTCACCCGCAAGGCGTTTCAAAGGGCTTCGTACTACGCAATGCTGTCTCGCTCACTGTAGATGCTACGCGAGCGCTATATGCGGCACTCGTAAGAAGCATACTCGAGACAAACGCTGTAGTGTGGAGTCCACACGAAAAGAAGTATATCCTGGCACTTGAACAAGTCCAAAAGAAATTCCTTCGCAACCTGTATAAGAAAATACATACATATTACCCCTTCATGTACCCGACTAGATTTCTGCAGGGACACTTAGGCTATGACTCACTAGAGCTGCGCAGAAATCTAGGACTGGCATGCTTTATAGTTAAGGTTTTGAGGTGTAAAATAGATAGCCTTGGCCTCTTAGAAAAGTTTCTTAAACTTTCTGCACCTGACGCGTACTGTAGTAGACGGAGGCGCCCGCCCATATTGGCCGTAATGCACTCGCGCACTCGTCTGCGCGTACACTCCCCCGTACTGCGCGCAACTGCGCTCGCCAACTCCTTACTCGCGGCACTGCCTGAGAGTGATTTGTTTGCGACTGGGACAGGGAGGCTGATATCTGAATGGAAGGGAGTGCTTGAAAGGATGCAAGACAGATATTCGTAGATGTAAGTTAGTTTTAAATTAGAAAATAAGTAGTTTTAAGTTATGAATCTATGTAACGCTTTGGCGCAAGCTGTAATGTTATATATAACTTGATTCAATAAATAAATAAATGCAGGTGTCTATATAAAACGGCCCATTTAATGGAATTTTCGCATTAGATTCTACCTTTTTTAAGGCTCTAGGGAAGGTTGTTATTCTCATGGTTTGGATTGCCGACATGAAAAAAACAAGCCTGTTATTCCGCGTGTTAAACATGACTACATCATGATCCCTCATTAAAAAAAATAGTAATAGGAATAGATATTTGTTTTTCACGATTATCATAATGTCCTTTTGTTGTCTTAGTAGCAATGAAAAAGGACTTTCATGAATCCTTCATCGTGTAATCCTGGTTCTGGTTAACCTGCAGACAGAGTCAGATCAAGAAAAGTCTGCAGCGGATTTGATAGCCCACGTCAAACTTCTATGAAATTATGACGTATTAATAACATTTGCACAGCTTGGGCTATCAAATCCGTTGCAGACTTATCTTGGTCTTACTTTAGTGTCTAACTAAAGCGTTTGAAATAAGAACCAAGGGATGTTCCATTTCAAATAGATTAGGCCAAAACGACTGGCGAATATTCGAATCTTATCTAGAATCTGTCTAACCCGGCATTATTGTAAACGCATTTCGTTTTTCTCAAAGTGATCATATACGAGTACAGTTTAGTATTATCTAAGTCTAAGAAAAACAATATTGTAATATTTACGTAAGAAATCTTTTCTACAGTTTGAACAAGTAAAATAATCTTCAAAGAATATTATAGACTTTGCACACTTCATCTACATGAAAGGCTAAATATAAATTTAATCTCCAATAAAGTCCCTACCCAATTCAATCTTACATTTTATTAAACGAAAATTTACAAAATGATTTGTGCAAAATTCTATTGTTTTTATCCTCGTCGAAACAATTAAGCTGCTTATGAATAAACGTTCTTCGGGCTTTCGATTAATTGCCATACTTAATAAGCAAGATAATTACTCGAAAGAAGATCCTTCACTTAATTAATCACAGTCTTGTTACGCGAAATATAGAAGACAAACGTTTGACTCGTTTAACTAGACTGTCGACTGTGCGATAAATAGGAAATCTGCAACGAAAAGCGAATTTTAAAATACTACCTGTAAATTACAGTAGGTACATATGGTGCTCCATTACGACACCCTGTGCTATATTAAACACATTACGTAACTACGTCGAAAATTTAAAAGACCATATATGTATTGTAAAACGATGTACGATATAATCGAGAGTTGTACGGTTGTAAAACGGTAATTCGCATCTCGTGTCGATTTGAAATACCTTACTCCCTTCGGTCGTGTTTTAAAATTTGCCACTCTTTGCGGATTTCGCACTTGTATCGTTAATAATAATTATTTCCCTTTACTACATATAATACTTCTTCTTCAAAGTAAGTTAACACATTCAGTGTCAGAGCGCTCGCTAGATGTTAGCGTAGCCCTTGACAACCCGTATGTAGCGAAAAGCGCCTACGAACGGCGAACCTGGCTAGTGGGTCGCTGACCGTGAATGTAACATGAAGCTTGTCATTGGCGTCATAAAAATGAATCGATCGATACCTCGTTCACCAAAATTGGCTCATTAGTTAGGACACCGACCTAGGCCACATGACACAAACATACTCACATTTATTACTTAGCCCTCGATATTATTGTATCTTCATTCATATAAGATGAATGATTTATCTTGGACCCCAGAGTAAATACATAAGTTGTTATTTTACAGGAAAATCATGGCCGTGTTGTGATTGGTTATAATTCTGGACGTTTTATTGGTCCAAATACCGCCAACTTTATTGGTCTATTGACATTAGCTTTTCCCGTTATTTGGAATTGGCTCAAGGTTTTACTAATTTTCGCGCGAAAATGCATGCTGTATGTTGTTCTGTTTTAACCTGATTATGTTTTAAGCAATATCAGGTTATTTATTTATTTAGAATTATGGTTAGGTATACTTAATCATTATAATATATTATGGTCTGATCTGCTCGTTATTATCAGTATTTATGCCAAAGATTGATAAAGAAAACATAAGCTTTAGGCAAAACGTTTAGGAAAAAAAAACACAAGCCTGATTTGCGGTACTTATAGGTATTCATTTTATTTTTCTTCTTTTCCTTTTAGCTTTCACAAACCGAAATGCCGATGTCAAATAAACAGGGTAATAAAGAAACTGCGACGAGTTTACACCCAACAAGCTGAAAACATACAAACGGCTGATTGTCCCCAACGGCCAAAATCAGGCCAAGCCCACTCAACAACAAAGGAGCCTTATTACGAAGGCATTTCAACTCAAATTCGGTGATTGGTCTATTGTCTTAAACCTACAGGTGATTTGAATTCCATGATCGTTAAATGGGGCTCTTTCGATTTGGATTCTGAAGTTTAATAGAATCTATTTATCGTTGCTCAATCAACAAATGGCAGTAATAAAATTGAATATAAAAGGTATTTCTTTATTTCCTTCCTTTTAGCAAAAGAGTATTTACTGGACGAGAGCTTAGTTGTTTGTTAGGTTTATTGAAACGTAAGGCAAACAATTTCTACCGTAATTGGATTAGTCTGTAGAAGTTCTGCTTCTGGCAGCTAAAAGCAGTAGGTACGTTATTGTGAAACTTATAAGGTACCTATGTATTATCGTTAAATTCAATACGTCTAAAGCAGGCCACTGACGAGCCTTCCAAATGGGTGCGGTCACATTGGATTCATCGTACACGCTATGTGGACTGTTGGAAGACTCGTCAGCGGCCACCTTAAGGATTTAAGCCTTGTCATTTTTTGCTCAGGCAGATTCACAGCGTCATACGCTATTACAGCGAATGCGAACGCTTAGAACCTTGAAACGGTTACAGCTCAAGGTTACAAAAGTGCTTTCACGCAAAGAGATTCCGACATATCACTTAGGATAAAATGTCCATTTATTCTACCAGATGTCGGGTCCCATGTCAATGTCGGCAGTCTCCGTCAATCATGGCTCAGTAAGCGACAATATTGGCTCGCTTCAGATCGTGGATTCCCTTTTACCACAGAATAAATAATAGTACTACGTACAGAAGACTCATTCATTAACAAAACGCGTCTGTTACGTGCACAGATATGGCCGCTAGGTGGCGACAGCATCACGCGCGGCTTATGGCAAACCCCAAAATTGGGGTCGTAGGGATGTACTTTTAGCTACCTGTAGCAAAGCGACGAAATCGCGGAGTGAGCCACGCCTGCTTTTGCTGCGTATAGATCTGGGCTATAACCGCGAAAATCAAAGTTCGCAAATTGCGGAGATTTTTTCTGTCACTTTAATTACGCCTTCGTTGGATTAAAAGAGAAAGATCCTCGCAATTTGCGAATTTCGGTTTTCGCGGTAGCCGCTCTGAGTTCTCGGGTGAACCATTGTAAAATGATTCCAAGATTCGTAACGGCTAAGATTACCATTGCACCATTCACTGACCCCGGGTAAACTGGTTAAACCTGCAGTTACCATGGTTACCAGTACAATTTGACACTGGGTTTACGGTTTAACCGCTTAACCCCGGGTTAGTGGAATGGTCCAGGTGGCGCTAAGTGTAATATGAGCACGGAATTAGTTGCCTACTTAACGCTTCGAGCAAATTTGTCTGACGTCGACGGCTGCTAGCGTTGAGCGTAAAAACAAATACATGATTTTCCTTATAACTGCGCTACATTTGAGCGATAACTACTATTCACTAGCAAGTTGTACGAACATTTGCGCGTGATATATAACCTGCATTATTGTAGGTAAAGAACGCTTGGCGCGGATTGAAGCAGCTGATATAGCAGTGCGTCTAAAACATGTTATGTTTTATTAACTTGGTTTCCCGTCACTTTGCGATGTTTCGCTTCTTTTCACATCGTTAGGCATCATATCACGTCATTTTATGTATCGCTTAATTCGCTTATTCACCTCCCTGACTCGACCTTTTCCGTCCCATAAAGCTGAAAACGAATCGATTGACTTCGCAGCAGCGTTTTGACGCTCTAACCCAAATATGCCCATTGGATCGTTTTTGACCCACACTCCTTAACGTTACAGGCTCACTTTTCTACTCATTCTAATGTGTCTAGGAGCTAGTTTTATTTAGTGGGTCGAAAACGATCCAATGGGCATATATGGGCTAAAATTGACGCTTCACGCTACCAGCATTAATTCGTTCTAAACAGCTTTTTTCGTGGCTTTCGTTTTTTCATTGTTAGTCTTCATGTTGTCTGTGATCGGTAAGCATTTGGAATGACACCCCAGAGGACCTACCGCGAACCATGTTCGACCGTTTGCCTCCCTGTCACACTTACGTACGAATTTATAAGTGCGACAGAGAGGCAACACGGCGAACGTAGCGTAGGCCTTCAGTATTGAAATTTAACACTAATCGGCTTTCCTTTCCCGTGCGGCGAGCGAGGCAAATAATATGCGATTCACTTTGTGGCAAATTTAACATAAGTGGTGCATTTGATTTCTTGTCTAGTCTGATTGTGAATAGAAAAATTATAATAGAACTCGTAGTAATAAAAAAAAACCGGGCAAGTGCGAGTCGGACTCGCGTACGAAGGGTTCCGTACCATAATGCAAAAAAAAAAAACAAAAAAAAGCAAAAAGAAACGGTCACCCATCCAAGTACTGACCCCGCCCGACGTTGCTTAACTTTGGTCAAAAATCACGTTTGTTGTATGGGAGCCCCATTTAAATCATTATTTTATTCTGTTTTTAGTATTAGTTATAGCGGCAACAGAAATACATCATCTGTGAAAATTTCACCTGTCTAGCTATCACGGTTCGTGAGATACAGCCTGGTGACAGACGGACGGACGGACGGACGGACGGACAGCGAAGTCTTAGTAATAGGGTCCCGTTTTACCCTTTGGGTACGGAACCCTAACAAACTACAAAAAATCATAGGAAACAAGTACCTTGGTACAATGCCTCAAGGGCCTATATTGTAAAACACTGAGGGTCGATACTCTACAGATGGACTGCAACCCAACTGCAATTTGTTTGGGAACTGCACGTCGACTGCACGCTAACTGCAACGTCGGCGTGCAGTTGCAGTCCATCTGTACTGGCCCTTAACCCATAAAATTTGATTATATACCTAGAATTTAGTCACTAACAAGTTATTTTCTGCCCATAATTAAAATAAAAACGTGCTACGTAACTATTCTTATTTGGGTCACAAAATATTCAAAATACTAATGTTCGTCAGTAGGTACATTTGTTGTTAGGTAACAGGTAAGAGTACCTACAATACCTACATCCTACATGTACAATTCCTTACATTTTAAATAAATACAAAAATAAATATGTATAGGACAACTCACACAGTAACTCGACCTAGTCCCACAATCTAGACACGCGGTAGCCTGTCCAGCCAAGTTCAAAGAAAAAGGAACTGGCGACGCAGCAACCGTGTGTAATATTACACGAACCATTTCGAGCTACTTTTGACCCCTTCACAACTTGATACCTACTTTACCTACACAAATGAAATTTGGCACATGTATTCAAACCCTGAAAATCCTGAAATTATAAAGGATTTGTCTTGGCTAGTTTTTACCAACAAACCAAATTTTAGAAAAGTAACCTACCTAGTCAAATATAATAAATAATCTATACGTAAAAACTAGCCAAGACAAATCCTTTATAATTTCAGGATTTTTTACACAGCACAGAACTTGGCACGCATATAGATCTCAATTCTTTTGTCGGCGAGTCAACAACGACACATATTCTTCATATTGAACTTGGCTCTCATTTCACATTTATGTTTTTGTTGGTAAATACTTAGAGGTACATCGTCCTTAAGTAAGAAACAAAATATACACGAAGATTCTCTTAACGGCATTCGAACTATCTCCATATTCTTAATAGACAAGACCACTATCGCCTACCGTCACAGCTAGGAGGCTGTATATTTTAATTAAATGTAGAACAGTATTGAAAACCACGAAAGAAGCCCTCTTAATTAAGCTCTGAATACGAGTATCTAATTGCCAACCAGACCTATTTCATTAATTTACTGGAGTGTAGCCAAAACAGAATAGTCTTCTTATTTACTATAATTAGTGTGCACAATGGCCTAGTATTCACACAGTAACAACGTTCGACGTATTGCCTCCCTGTCACACTTAAGTACGAATATACTAGTGCGACAGAGAGGCAATACGTCGAACGTGGTTCGCGGTAGGTCCTCTGTTTTGTTTGTTGAGTTGTCACTAACGAGCTTTGGAGAGATAAATACCTTAAAACAAGAGCCTAAAGAGGCCCTAAGTCTTTGCTAATGCAAACGGTAACGGTTGATTTACGAAGCGCGTTATACGGCTGTTACATTCGATCGTAACTGCTCTGATATGCATGTCAACTACTTCACTAATGTATTCGAAGATATTGCTGTCTGCTGAAACTTGTAGGAATTGTACATGTTAGGTTGTAAATTCAATGAAAAGGGCAATAGGATGGAATACTAACATAGTAAGCCCTAACCGTTGTGCTAGTTGAACATCTAAGCACATGACCATCGAAATATTTTTTTATTACTCGTGCTCGTAAAAGCTGTTATTACTCGTAGGCGATGCTGTACGTAATTCCTAAATTTTGACCTAGGACTGTAATATACTTTATTTATCGCACTCACTCGGCGATGTAGTCTGTAATTTATAAATTTCGACCTAGGGTTGCGATTTACATCCGAAATTGGGCAGAGGTTTTTATTTTACCTTTTTTCCTCATATGTGATGAAAAACATTGAAACATTGTGTGTACATACCAATACCAACCATGGGCGGTATAGGAATTGCGAACTCGCGTTAATTAAGTCCTCGCCTCCGGCTTCGGGCGTCAATTCACACTCGTTCGAAAATTCTTGTTTATCGTCCTTAATATACAATGTACTATGTATAATAGATAGAAGATATATTATTTGACGCATATACCGACCGCACCGCACCAATCTTGTATCAACAATACAATATTTAGACAAATATTATGTTTAGAAATCAAAAGTTAAAAATACAGGTAGGTCTGGTAGGTTTGTCTTAATAACAAAAAACGTCTATAAAAATTATAATAGTTTGAAATACCTAGTCTACCGTAAAAAATATTACTTACCCTCTTTTCTATGTTTCCTCTTCTTCCTGGCGTTATCCCGGCATTTTGCCACGGCTCATGGGAGCCTGGGGTCCGCTTGACAACTAATCCCATGATTTGACGTAGGCACTAGTTTTTACGAAAGCGACTGCCATCTGACCTTCCAACCCAGAGGGGAAAATAGGCCTTATTGGGATTAGTCCGGTTTCCTCACGATGTTTTCCTTCACCGAAAAGCGACTGGCAAATATCAAATGATAATTCGTACATAAGTTCCGAAAAACTCATTGGTACGAGCCGGGGTTTGAACCCGCGACCTCCGGATTGAAAGTCGCACGCTCTTACCGCTAGGCCACCAGCGCTTATCTATGTTATCTTTTCTATGTTTCCTATAACATGCTAACTCAAATTATGCTAACTTTGTTTACACTTTAGTTTACAGAGTTAATTGTTTACTTAATTGCTGTACTGTTTTCATAAACTGAAGGCACAAAATGTAAATTTAATTCTAAACTGTCAGAGTACCGAGCTACCTATCTCAATGTGAATCAAAGTTATTAAAATGATAATTAAGAAACTTGTTGAAACAAATCTAGTTTTGTATCTCAAAGGATTTAACATGTAACCTATATATTTCTTCTTATATCGTGTTGGTGGAAAATATTGTAGGAACGCTACTACAAATACTAGTTAGAATATCATAAATTTGACGATAAAGAGGAAAACCCACCTCACCCCGTAGTGCCTCGTATTTGGGGTGAGAGGGTTTTTCACACAAAGGTGATTTTGGAAGATTGTTGGATCGATTTTTTATAGCCCCATTTTAAATTGGAATACATTATTTTTGTAGCAGTAGCCTTACAATCCCTTCTCACCCCCTCTCAAACCGTCTCTCCCCATTCATAACCCAACTCTCCCCGTTTTACGGTACCGTCCAAGTGTGATATAAAGGGCCGAGCGAAGCGAGCCCGTATTAAATATGAACACAAGGCTTAAATTACTAGCCCGGCCGTGGTATGTAGTGATTTTCTATAATAATAATAATACATTTACGGTGTTCACACTTGTTTGCAAAAAAAAAAATCAGTTCCTCTTTCATTATTTGGACCCTCCACTGCTCCATAGCTGAAATGCGATATAATATTAAGAGGTGGAAATTAATTCAGCGTATATTTTTGATACGACCACATATTCTATTAAAGTACATTGTTATGTAGTACCAATAATATTTACAGGTCTAAATAGCTTAATTTGGGACTGCAAAAAAATATCATTTAAGTTACTTTTGTATGATTATTTATGTACCTTTAACCTTTTGTATAATAAATAAATATATATTTAATTCATTTCCAAATATGTATTATGTAATAAATGTCATAAACAAAGAAAAAGTGACCTAGACCTCCAGTGCCCCAGGCTGGAATCGAACCAGCGTCCTCTGCTATCGCGGCAGGTGCTTTTTCTTAGTATATGATATTTTTTTCAGTTTATAAGGTGTAGTGATTGTTTATAATCGCCGCTCAGTCTTTATAACCTCGTAGTTCAGAACAGTTTAAATGAAATGAAATGAAATGAAATGAAATGTGTTTATTTTGCTTAACATTATGTACAGATAAGTTGGTAGAGTTAATTGTATTATGTCTAGATAATGTCAATACCTTATACTAGTAGGCATGCAAAATATTTTAAAAACCTATTTACATTATATTACCATAAATTACATAATCAATTACAATAACATTAAATAAAAATTACAACAATTAACAATAAATAATATGTCACAATATTAATAAAAATCTACGTTTAAATATTCCTTAATGCTATAAAAATTGTGCTCGCTTAAAAATATTATAATTTCTTTTCTAAATTTAATAAGTGGCATGTCTCTTAAGGATTGTGGCTGTTTATTATATATTATGTATGTCATCCCATCAACATTATTTCGATAAAGAGCCAAATTGCTTTTTGTACCGAGAAGTTTGTTCAACCGATTAGCTCTAGCATTTGGATTTACTTGAGCTATAAAGGTAAAGTATGGGTAATGTTTTTTTACAAAAATGCATATTTCTGCTATGTATATACATGCCAATGCCAGAATTTTAAGTTTTTTGAATATGGGCTTGCACGATTCTCTTGTACCAATACCGCCTAGTGCTCTAATGCACTTTTTTTGGGCTTTGAATGCTCTATCAATATCAACACAGTTACCCCAGATTATAACGCCATATCGTAACACAGATGACACGTAGCTATGATAGGCGTTTAAAGCTGTGTCTAGGGATGCGATTTGTTTTAGCCGTTTGAGTGCGTACACAAAACGGTTCACTTTAGTGCATACAAGGTCAATATGTTTCTTCCAGTTACAGTGTTCGTCAAGAGTTAATCCTAAAAAGACAGTCGAGTTAACCATTTCTACTTTAGTATTATTATACATTACATTTAAGGATAGTACATGGCTCTTATTTGTTCTAAATTGTACAGCTTTGGTTTTACCAATATTAATTTTAAGATCATGTATATTCAGCCAATTTACTATGGCTCTAATAGTTTCATTTATTTCATTTTCAAAGGTATCAACGTTCGTACATTTAAACAATAAAGTCGTGTCGTCAGCAAATAATATACATTTGTGTGTTGTTACATCGGGAAGGTCATTAATATATAAAAGAAACAATAATGGTCCCAAAATGCTTCCTTGCGGAACTCCTCGTCGATTAAGTTTATATTCTGACATGACACATACTTTTTCGTCATTAATTACTTTAGCTACTTCTGTACACTGTCACTTCATCACTTATCATGCTCTTATACGAGGAACGATAAATCAATTATGTCCCTCGGCAGAGATAAGCGCCCATCAGAAACAATTAGAAGTTGCGAGTCGACGAGGTCGGATAAAGGTTCCCCATCATTCAAATCCCAGCAAACTATCTAGGGCCATGGCTTTCAAACAATGGAAGTTTAATAATTCAGTGGTGTGGCTTAGTTATAGCAAAGAGAATAGAGTGTATAGAGACGGATTGTCAAAGTAAATTATGTAGCCACTGTAAATTTACTGCCATCTTTCGAAAGAACATAAAACTGTTAGAAGGCCATTTGACTTTGATATTTATTCTTTCACTGATATGTGTTAATTTATTAAATATTAATATTAACGCCATCTACTCGACTATAGGCCAAAGGTATGGTCCAATCTTTTCGAGCGATGGCGCCATAACCTTATAGTGGCTCTGTGAGTTGTAAACGTCGCGGGCATAACTTAAAATAAAATAAATAAATAAATAAACCTGCTCACAAAATTTCACGAAAACCTGTTGAGAATTGCGGCGTAGAGGATATCCGGACATACGAAAGCATTTTTCCCCAAGGTGAAACTGAGACCTTCGCTAACGCTCGGTCAATAAATGATATGAAATTATAAAAGTTTTTATTTCTCTAATTTAATAGTGCCCCACTGATGAGCAAAGTATAAGATGTTTGTATAACAAAAAAACCATGTGACAGTATTTTAAAACTAAAATAATTATTTTCGTTATTTTACCGTACTTAAAGTTTAGTTTTCGAAAAATAAATCATCGTATTATAAATCATTAATGACGATTTACCATGGGTATGTACATACAGCTATGCCTTTGGAATCAAAATTATTTTAATGTTGTTTTATAGAAGCATTTTTGTTACTCGTTAAGCATAAAATCTTAAAACAAGAATATCACATCAAGGATATGTATTAAAGTAGATAGGACAAACAATCTTGTAACCAACCGGCATTGCATTTCAGAACCAATCAAATCCGGAACAAATGCAGTCGATTTGGTTTCAAGTCACGCAGTGTCAGTGCGGGTGCGGCCGATCGTAGTATTTGAGAGGTTTCCCGTCTGTATAATCGAACCTATAAGTATTTGCGTAGGAAACGATGGCTTAAACAACAATGTTATCTATATTTTTAACAAGTTTTATTTTTAAATACCTAATTACAACTTTTTTTGTTGATATTAAATTTTCATTAATATATATGCTACAAAAACATGCCAAAAACTAAAAATTACGTAGGCTTTAAGGATTTCCTATAATGACACGCCAAGAGTGATGGAAACGGGTTATAAAAGTTTATTTACATAAAAAAGGGACCCGCTTTGAATGTGATTAGCTTTTTTTGTTTAAAAATTTAGGAATTTGGTTCACAAACGAAAAAATATAAAATGATTAATCGTCTGGATTGGATAAAAACGATTACAAATTTTGACAAAAAAATGTATACGTCATAGGCTTCCTCGATAATAACAGGGGCTTTCACGAGTAAGAGAAATGAATTATGTTACAGACACTTGACGTAATAATGATCCTTTCCCTCTCGTAAGTAAGAAAAATAACCTAACTTTGGAAGAAAGCGGGAACGCCAAATGCGAACGATTTTTACACAAAATGCTATTCTTGCACGTCAATAACCATTAGTACAGACATTCACTTGTATCAGATCATTTTCTAAGGGAAAAACATTCACGGGTGTTATAAAAAAAACACCCTAAAAATCTATGTGGGTGTTCCAAAATGCAGGAAAGCTGTGTTCATTCCGTGCACGAGCAGTGATCAAAAGCCAGGCATACTACTCAAAAATGTAAACATGCCAGTTTTTTTGTGCTTTTTTTCCACAAATTCTTACCACTGACGGCAAATGCACTACTTTATTTTTACTGGCCATTTATAATTGAAACTTCATTTTCACTACCACTTTCATCACTTTCTTTATTGTTATGAAGTTGTTTTTCGTAATCGCGCAGCGCGCCGGGACGCTGCGAGCCGATCCGCGGCCGTTCTCACACTGAAGTACGGTTTGTACAGAATACGATGTCGGGACACTCGGCTACTCAAACGGATTGTCTTTCGAGTTGTTAATTAGTGGAATTAGCTCGCGAAAGGCCTATTTAGCTTTATGAAAAATTGTTAAAAGTCTCGCTAACAAAGTCTGTTAAGTTTTTTTCGGTTTTGGTAAATTATAATTGTCTTTAGTGTAATAAATCTTGGCGTCGAAGTGTTTTTGTTGTTAAAAGTTTTCCTGACTCTGTAACTTGGCTATTGTACTTTATTATGAAACGTGAGTTAACGAGAGTTTTTTGTAAACTAACTAATTTAACTTTGAAACTGTTCCTAATTAGTTTCAATACGATTAAAGTTTGGAAAATAACATGCCATACATTTTTGAAATATTTTCGCACTAATGATAGCATTTAATTGCAGCAAATAAAAAAATATGTTTTTTGTTTTATTTTTCCAATAATAACTATCATAACGGTAAAACAGGATCCAACTTTTAATATAAATGTCCATTATGAATTCTGACAACCGGTCTGGCCTAGTGGGTAGTGACCCTGCCTATGAAGCCGATGGTCCCAGGTTCGAATCCTGGTAAGGACATTTATTTGTATGATGATACAGATATTTGTTCCTGAGTCATGGTTGTTTTCTATGTATTTAAGTATTTATATATTATATATATCGTTGTCTGAGTACCCACAACACAAGCCTAGCTTACTGTGGGGTTAAGTCAATTTCTGTTAAAAATGTCCTATAATATTTATTTATTATTATTTATTTATTTATTAATTACGACATGTTTATGTCGTCGTGTTTGTGATAAAAAAAAGATGTAATATTAGGGATGAATTATTACAAAATTTAAATGGTCTGCGGGTGCAAATCACCTGCCTCTCTAAAAGCACATACCGCCGTTTTGATGGCGGTAATAAAAAGCTCACGAGATAAATCTTAGAGACTTTGTCCCTTTCCATCATACCAATACGTCGGAAAGGGACAAACGATTATTATCGGCCTGTCAACTTTAGTAGACGTTTATGAATAAGGGGTTAGTACTTTAATTCAGCACAATGTCTTGTTTACTAAATAGGCGTGTTTATACAGGATGTGGCCTGTAACATGAGCAAATAATTAAAACATAGATTGTACTCCTCAAAAGGTGGCACTTTTGTTCAACAACTTTTAAAAATTATGAAGTATCTAGACTCCCTATTTATCATACAAAATAACTATTAATTCAATGGACGCCATCGCCACGCCATAATCATTGTGATTGACGTTGCTTCTCAAGCCTTAAACATATAAAAATTCGCAATAAATTGCGTCTTTGAATAACCTTTAAAGTGTATTAAAAATCAAACTACAAGTTATTTTCAAAAGTCGCTGAACAAATGTTGATCAGTATGAGGAGTACAGCCTATAGTAAAATTTTTTGCTCATATTGCAGGCCACACCCGGTATAAGGTGCTAACAAATTAGTCACGGAGATTTTTACAGCTGATAGTGCTCGGTTCTCGGAGTACATTTAAGTATAAAACATCATTGGTTTTATTATGTTTTTTTTTGGAGAAAACTAGGAAACAAATTTGCTACGTTAAAACACCCTGTTAATAAGATAATTAAATGAGACCTTTAAACTCTCGCGTTTTGTACACATATTCAATTACACAAACGGAATTAAAGGTAAAAACAATGAAATTATATCGCGGTAGACCCGTTTGTGTAATTGAATAAATGAGACCTCTTTGGACATTCTAGAACCTCTTTAAACTATCCTTCAAGTGACATGACAGACAGTGTTAAACATCTTGACAGGTAATAATAGGGGTGATTACTTTTAAAATTAATTATAAAATTTTTTTTTGTTCGGTAAATGAAAACAAAAAAATGATATACAAAGGTTCCGTAATTACAGTTAAAAGTTAATTGTTTTAATGTAATGTATTATCTCTTAAAATATCCATGATTAATTTGTTAGTACCTTATATTAGGCCAGACATGTTTCTGTCTATTCGTCTAGCTTTGTTAGACGGTAAGCAACCTTGTATCCGCTGAGACCACCCGGGTTGCTCACAAATCCGACATGTCTCCGTCCACTTATAGTCGGTATGTTTTAGGGCCCGATTTTGATTTTGAAATATACATCTATTAGACATCTATTAGACATCTTTTAGACCTCACCAAGATACGATAACGATATGTTTAAGATTTAACCTGTCAAATTTGACATTTGCGCGATTCTGGAGATACTCTTGAACGATTTCCACAGGATATGACTTAGAGATCCAATTCACATCTAATAGATATCTTACTCTATCTAACATAAAAGTGACATCATTGGCTTCCGAATTGCGCTGCAAAAGAGAACTAGTTGATATCTAAACTATAACGTATCTAGAATGGATCTAGTACGTGTCGTCTCTTGTGAATATCTTGAAGTTCGAATACGGCAGATTGTCTTATGGGATGTAAGGGAGAACAAATATCACCTCAGAGCTCCCACCAACCTCACCTGCTCGTGGTGCATCCTGCCGGACAACAGACGAGGCTCTGGACCGACTGATGGCGGTATAACCATTTGTAAACAAGCGTAGCAAAATCCAACAGACCAGTGTCGGGCAGCAGCGACACTGGTGCGATATGTTACGCTCTGCGATCGCCAACCCGCCTGCCCAGCGTGGCGATTATGGGCAAAGCCTCCATGGAAGCACACCAAAAACCACGGCCCCCAGTTCCCGGTCGCCCTGTCGTCCGGGACCACGGCGGCGGTCTCGGTAACGGTAGGGTAGGGGGTGCGAAGAATCGCCGGGTGACGGAAGGCCGCCACAAACAACTGACCTTGGCGACGTACAACGGACGCACGCTACGGCTGGATGAGCACCTGGCACAACTCGAAGAAGAACTCGGAAGGATAAGGTGGCACATTCTGGGATTATGCGAAATCCGAAGACAGGGGGAGGACACAGTAACCCTCGAATCGGGTCACCTTATGTACTTTCGAGAGGGAGACCAGCTATCCCAAGGTGGCGTAGGGTTTCTGGTAAACAAAGCCCTCTGTGACAACGTCGTGGAAATGTCGAGTGTGTCGAGCAGGGTTGCGTACCTCGTAATTAAGCTCAATGAGAGATACAGCCTCAAGGTGGTACAGGTTTACGCACCGACCTCGACACACACGGACGAAGAAGTGGAAGATATGTACGATGACATATCGAAGGCCCTACATCGCACCACCAAGGCCCACTTCAACGTTGTCATGGGTGATTTCAACGCTAAAGTGGGAGTACAGAATTGCAGCGAGTCGGTAGTAGGATCCCATGGTTTTGGTAGCCGGAATCATAGGGGGCAAATGCTTGTCAACTTCCTCGAGAGAGAGGGGCTTTTCTTGATGAATTCGTTCTTCAAGAAAAAGTCCCAAAGGAAGTGGACATGGCGGAGCCCCGATACTATGACAAAAAACGAGATCGACTTCATCATAACCGACAAAAAGCATATATTCAGAGACGTCTCAGTGATCAACAGGTTTAACACCGGTAGTGATCACCGACTTGTTAGAGGCTCTCTGAATATCAATTATAAGCTCGAACGTGTCCGTTTGATGAAGTCCAGGCTCCGACCTAGCCTGCTCCAAACCATGGTAGGATCTGAAGCATTCCAGTCAAACCTGGAGAACCGATTCGCTGCCGTGGAAAGCACAAATGCCGTTGATATAAACCAGACCCTCAAAAATGTGGTTGGAATCCTCAGGGATGAAGGTACGAGATTTTGCGAAGTACGGCGTAAAGCCGGGAGGTCGAAGCTTTCGGAGGAAACCCTCAGGCTTATGAAGGTACGACGGGAAGACCCACCTGCCACTTCGTCACAGCGACGGGCTCTAAACAAGAGGATTGGCAAACTAGTACGACGTGACCTCCGGTGCGCCAATACACGCTTCATTGAGCAAGCGATTGAGCAGAATCGGGGGTCAAAAGTTTTTGTCCAGTCCCTTGGAAGAAGCCACCTGACGAAGCTGACCACAACCGGTGGGGCTGTTGTATCGTCCCGGTCGGGGATTCTCTCTGAAATCGAATCCTTCTATGGCCAGCTATACGCTTCGCATGCATCTCAACCAGATTCCGAAAATGAGGATTCGAGAGCCACATTAATCCGCCACTTTACCGAAGACTTGCCAGAAATCAGCACTGACGAAATCGAGATGGCCCTCAGACAGCTTAAAAATGGAAGAGCCCCAGGCGAGGACGGCGTCACAACTGAGCTTCTGAAAGCGGGAGGCAAACCTGCACTGAAGGAGCTCCAGAACATCTTTAACGCCGTTCTCTTCGATGGGAGAACTCCAGAGGTGTGGAGTAGGAGTGTTGTCGTGCTGTTCTTCAAAAAGGGAAATAAGTCCCTATTGAAGAACTACCGACCTATTTCGCTCCTAAGCCACATCTACAAGCTGTTTTCGAGGGTCATCACGAACCGCCTAGCACGAAGACTCGACGAATTTCAGCCACCGGAGCAGGCCGGATTTCGAGGAGGATACGGCACCATAGACCACATCTTCACAGTGCGGCAGATCATACAGAAGACTGAAGAGTATAATCGGCCCCTGTGCTTAGCATTTGTGGACTATGAGAAAGCCTTTGACTCCATTGAAATCTGGGCTGTTCTGGATTCCCTGCAGCGATGCCAAGTCGACTGGCGATATATCCAAGTGTTGAGATGTCTGTACAACGCAGCTACCATGGCCGTCCAAGTCCAAAACCAGCAGACTAAGCCTATCCCCATGCATCGTGGTGTGAGACAAGGGGATGTGATATCCCCCAAATTGTTCACAAATGCTTTGGAGGATATGTTTAAAACGCTCGACTGGAAGGAACATGGTATTAACATTAATGGCGAATACATCTCACACTTGCGATTTGCCGACGACATCGTTATAATGGCTGAGACGTTGCAGGATTTAGAGCATATGCTGACCGGTCTAGCTGATTCTTCTCAACGCATAGGTCTCCGGATGAATTTGGACAAAACGAAAGTTATGTTCAACGAACGTGTTGCTCCGGGACCTATTGCAGTACAAGGGGCTGTTCTCGAGGTTGTTCAGGAATACGTCTACCTCGGGCAAATACTGCAGTTAGGACGGAACAACTTCGAGAAAGAGTCGAATAGAAGGATACAGCTGGGCTGGGCAGCATATGGGAAGCTGCGTCGAGTCTTCACGTCGTCAATCCCACAGAGTCTGAAGACAAAAGTCTTCAATCAGTGCGTCCTGCCCGTGATGACATACGGAGCCGAAACGTGGACACTCACGGTAGGACTGGTTCATAAATTCAAAGTCGCTCAGCGAGCTATGGAAAGGGCTATGCTCGGAGTCTCTCTGAGGGATCGTATTCGAAATGAAGTCATCCGTCAGAGAACTAAAGTCGTCGACATAGCCCACCGGATTAGCAAGCTGAAGTGGCAGTGGGCCGGTCATATTAGCCGTAGAACCGATAACCGTTGGGGTAGACGAGTTCTCGAGTGGAGACCGCGCATCGGAAAGCGTAGCGTAGGACGCCCTCAGACTAGATGGAGCGATGACCTTCGCAAGGCGGCTGGCAAGAGCTGGATCAGAGTTGCCGCAAATCGTGCTCAATGGCGTGCAATAGGAGAGGCCTATGTCCAGCAGTGGACGAGAGTAGGCTGATGATGATGATGATGATGAGATTGTCTTAATTTGATAAAGGTCACGAATTATGTCAGTGCAAAATAGGTTCATAAAGCTAGTTTTAAATTACGGCTATACATTTTATCTGCATGTAACTTCTACAAATATTAGGGAATATCACGCAAAACTCTGCGTAGAGAGAGAGTCACTAACTCAATCACATGGCCTACCGCGAAACACGACAATCGATAGTTCGGTTTCTGCCTCTCTATCACTCTTGCTTATTCGATCGATAGAGAGGCAGCTAACGAAATTTAGATTTTCGCGTTTCGCGGTAGGCCACCTGTAAACAAACCGCCTTGATGCATCGATGTCATAGTAAAAACGTCAAAAACTGTTTAAGGCGTAGTATGTATAAGTTACTCTATGGTTTACTAAACAAATTAGTGCTGCACTCTGACATTGACAGCAGAAAATCAAAGTAATACAAATTGCAGTACTACTCCCTATCGCAGTGCTGCGTCGTTGGTTACTGAATTAAGTAAGATGTTCAAGTGCAAGCGTTAAAGGTGACAATCGGTTGTCAACTAGCATTATGTCGCGCGTATCACATCAATAATGACAAGATTAAACATAAAACATTGCGCCACAGTCAAATTCCAACGTTCTCTCTTGTCATTTATCGATGCGATAAACGTGACGCGATCAGCGTATTCGTGAACAATACCTTATTTTACATAAATATGCATAAAATAAAATGCCTAAAGAATATCCCTTAAAAACCGTGTTTTGTAAATGATAAAATATTTGAAGAGGCCGGCGAATTGGCATGGTTAAATAAAACGTCGTTATGAAAATATATTATTGAATATCTCCTTCGATTATTGAATATATTATTATGTTATTGCGGGTGGCGTAAGACCGGTCATTGTGGCACTCTTTGGGGGAGGCCTATGCCCAGCAGTGGACGTCCTCTGGCTGATATGATGATGATGATGATGATTATGATGATGATGATGATGATGATGATGATGATGATGATGAAAATATATTCAGGCTTGCCAATTGGGAGAATTCATAATTGAAATTGTATTATACTCGTATTTTAGTAAATTCGAAGCGAAGGTTTCATGTAAAATCGTATTTACAGAGTTCTTTTCATGTACTGAATATTATAAAATAAATTTCATAATACATAATTAGTAATTACAAATAATCACTTTTATTATTTTTCAGCGCGTAAGCTCCTTAAAAGCTATTATTACAAGCTTTTATTAAAGGTGACAGTCCATTTCCAACAACAGCTGCATTACTGTTCATTTTACTATGGAAATTGACAATGACAGCGACGCGTTGAGTACCGGTAGTGCAGCTGCGGTTAGAAATGGAATGTTACCATTACTTTCACCTGTCCCGTTGTCTATCTGTAATCAAATCTTGCAAGTTTCATTATTTGACTCACTTCCCGGTTTCCGATGAAGCTGAAATTTTGCATACATTTGTAAGTCGGGTGACAAACATCATTATGGTACCATCGAGCTGATCTGATGATGGAGGCAAGAGGCGTTAATATGTCATCGATGAGTATTAGTTGCATGTGGAAAGAAAAGTACAGTCAGCGATAAAAGCTTGTAACAATAGGTAATGATTTTTTCGCCAAAAACTTATTCTTGAATAAAAAACGACTAACGACATCTACTTATTTCAATTTGAATACAAGAGAACGATTACACTCTTCCCGGTTCTACTGCCGTATTCGAACTTCAAGATATTCACAAGAGACGATACGTTCTAGATTCTAGATACGTTATAGTTTCGATATCAACTAGTTCTCTTTTGCAGCTCAATTCGGGCAACTAATGTCAGTTTCACGTTAGATAGAGTAAGATATCTATTAGATGTGAATTAGATCTCTAAGTCATATCCTGTGGAAATCGTTGAAGAGTGTCTCCAGAATCGCGCAAATGTCAAATTTTACAGGTTAGATCATAAACATATCGTTATCGTATCTTGGTGATGTCTAAAAGATGTCTAATAGATGTCTATTTCATAATCCGAATCGGGCCCCTAATATATTTGAAATGATCTTGAAGTCGTAGCATATGATTATATCATACTCATACTGCTACGGAACTCGTTGTCTACGCCGGCTGCTACGCTGTAGCACTTGCTACGAATCGCCTTGCCACTATTTTATATACTCAATGTTAAAGTAGATAAGGTAGAATTTACAATGGAAAATCCTTTGGTGCCTTGCAATAAATCTAGCGAAATGATTCAATTGTTTTATGAATGTAGCAAGTCTTGCACTGAGATTTGTTTCTGGGAATTGAGCAGTGATATTTAGGTTTTATGATATCTTGTGAAAAGTGTATGCGACGTTTTATAGGACATTTAGTAAGTAAATATTCTTTATTGCAAGACAAAGAAATAATTTAAAAACAGACTTACAATGTAAATAAAGGTTGTAACGGGCGCGGGCGGTCTTATCTCTATAAGCGATCTCTTCCAGATAAGAATAGATTTATATTAAATCTCCGCGTCTAAATACGGTTCACGTTTAAGGAAAATGCAAAGTTTTACGCATATAAATGTGACGTTCCACGACAAAAGGTACCTTATGGCGGCTGGCGCTTACGTCGCATAGCGCCGCAATAACATTGGAGCGGCGTTAATAATAGCGTAAGCGCCAACCGCCATAAGGTACCTTTACCCGTGGAACGTCACAAATGAGTTTTGTAAGTACTTATTCCTTCGTCTTCCTCTACCTACACCCCTATACTTAAGGATTTTATGACAATTACCTTTTGTAAGCTTCAAAACAGGCACACGTTTTATATGCTCATATAAAAGTCTATGAAGTGTGTAGGTATACACTTACAGCCCGATTTGAACTATCATCATCATCTCAGCCATAAGACGTCCACTACTGCTGACATAGGCTTCCCCCTTCTGCATGATGGGGGGTGAATGCCATAATCGCCACGCTTGGCAGGCGGGTTGGCGATCGCAGTCGAGTACACCGAATTTGAGGGACGCTGCTGCCCGTCCACCGGTGGTCTTGGACGTAGTTTAAGGACATACCTGGGTCCGGGGATTTGAACTATAGTCGCACCAAACAAAGTCTGCAGCGGATTTGATAGCCCACGCAGTGTAAGTGTTATTTATACGTCATAATTTCATAGAAGTTTGACGTTTAAAAAGACACTTGCACTGCGTGGGCTATTAAGATCGCTGTAGACTTTTACGGTCTGACTATATAAGATACGTCAAATATTGCGGGGTTGCGAACTGCATCGCAGCCATAATTGTGTTTTTAGTTTTAAGATATATTTTGTAATAATGTATGCTAGTTTTAAGGTATTTATCTATGGGCCAATAGTTACCTGAAAATAAATGTTTTCATTCATTCATTCATTACGTCTAGATACGATATGGATTAGATATGTTAGAGTCAAAAGTGAAGTTTTTGTTTAAAAAAAAAGGCACTTTTGACACTTTTGTTTAAAAAACGTCACTTTTGACACTTTTGTTTGAAAAAACGTCACTTTTGACGCTAATTGTACTGTTTGTACGGTAACGTCGTTTACTATTATAATTCGTAATGGGACAGCACAAATGCATATACATGTGGTTAGAGGATCTAGCGAGTAGTTAAGGTCAGAGTGAGAGGAAATGGCGAGGAAGCAATAAAAACGTCGCGCAGGTTCTCGGGGTAGATTGAATTGATGCATGGAGACCATAAAACAGATGAAGGTTGTGTATAGACTTTACCCCCTTATTCATAAACGTTTACGAAAGTTGAGAAGCCGATAATAATCGATTGTGCCTTTCCGACGTATTGGTATGATGGATAGGGACAAACGATTATTATCGGCTTGTCAACTTTAGTAAGCGTTTATGAATAAGGAAGTAGGAATCCTCTGGACCGAGTTTAGAGCAATTATTTCATGCAACCGATGATGCCAAAAATGCGGGGGTGCGCGGGACGAGGTGAGCGAAGTCCCGTGCCGTGATTGGTCCGTTCAAAGACACGGACGTCACACAAAGACACTTTCGACTCGAACATGGAGTAAAATTACCGTAGGCGTGTGGCAGAGGGGGTACCGCGACTATGCTCAGTCTGGAGGATGTTTTGTCTGTGAGATTGTGTATATGTGTACATACGTACAAAACATTCGTACGTACGAGTTTCTTGGAATTTTTATACGAAAAATCATTTGATGTTTTCCAATGAAGGAAAACATTTTCTTCTTCTTTCTCGCGTTATCCCGGCATTTTGCCGCGGCTCATGGGAGCCTTGGGTCCGGTTGGCAACTAATCCCATGATTTGACATATAAGCACTGCTACTGCCATCTGCGACTGCCATCTGACCTTCCAACCCAGAGGGGAAACTAGGCCTTATTGGGACTCACGATGTTACGAAGGAAAACATTCATTCTTCAAGATAAGATGTAGTGCATAATTATTTTCCGTCGTATTTTCACGGAGACTTACGAACGTCTTGCTATTTAAGTCAGTCTCGGTACAAAAAGTACTGACATTTACTGAATTAGCATGACAAATAAGTTTTGGGCAAAAATTTCATCGCTGACTGTACTTTTCTTTCCACAGGCAACTAATACTCATCAAGACAATTCTAAAAAGCCCAAACACAATTAGGTTTCGTTGTTTTATCACAGAGTTCCTATGGCCACCTCCGGTCTCCGTCATCAGATCAGCTCCATGACACCATAATATTGCATTGTCACCCGACTTACGTATGTATGCAAAATTTCAGCTCAATCGGAAACCGGGAAGTGGATCAAATTTAACTTGCTAGATTTGATTTCAGACAGACAGACAGACAGACAGAAAGACAACGGTCAGGTGAAACTAAATAAAAGCTTGTAATATGAACGTTTCCGAAAATTCTACGTAAAGGCTAAACGACAACGTATAAAAATGACCTTGAAGTAATTCAAAGAATGTCTACAAAGGATACAAAAAGTAAACATACTATGAGCACCTTACACCCCATGATTTGGAACCGAGCCAGCAAAACCTCTATAACAAACTGCGAGAAACGCTATAACTTTCATCATAGAGAAAAAAAATATAAATTGCTCACTCCATACATCAGTTTCGGTACCAAAAAGACTATTATTTTCATAGTCGACATCTAGCATCGAGTAGCGGAAAGTCTAATACTCAACAACATAAGACTTTCCGGTCGGTGCTACATCTATTGTCACTTGATAGTACTACTACTGCTACTTAAAGTACCTACTGATAATTCCGCTACTCGATGCTACTATTGCTACTTAAAGTACCTACTAATAATTTCGCTATCGGTACTACTAGTGCTACTTAAAGTACCTACTGATAATTCCGCTACTCGATGCTACTAGTGCTACTTAAAGTACCTGCTGATAATTCCGCTACTCGATGCTACTAGTGCTACTTAAAGTACCTACTGATAATTCCGCTACTCGATGCTACTATTAGTGCTACTTAAAGTACCTACTGATAATTCCGCTACTCGATGCTACTATTAGTGCTACTTAAAGTACCTACTGATAATTCCGCTACTCGATGCTACTATTAGTGCTACTTAAAGTACCTACTGATAATTCCGCTACTCGATGCTAGATGTCGACTATGAAAATATTAGTCTTCTTGGTACCAAAACTGATGTATGGAGTGAGCATTCTTGTCTTACTATATTTCTCTATGCTTTCATAGCAAATATACCGTTAACATTATTTACTTAAAATTCAATCTTATCTCCAATACATAAGGTCCATCTATGTCTAAGAGTGTTGCTGTTTCATTTGTTTGTTCAGCAGCAACTCTTTTGCTCTTGAGATCTTGAGTGTTTACGATTCGGAGCGAAGGATAACAGAGTGTGAAAGGTACTTTTGCACTTACTGGGGGTCTAGCCAAGGTGACAATCGTACCGGACAAGTGGTTAAATTCCAAGAAAAAATTTAACTTGAAACGGTAACCATCCTGTTTTCGGATCTATCAAGATCCTACGTGACAATATCTATACCTACATTATTTAAGTTTCGATTGGCCTTTTCTATAATGATTGTCATCTTGTCTAGGTCACCTGGTATCTCGTGATTTTGTTTTTTTTTTATAAATTAATGTTCACATATTCAAGTGCTAGCAGTTGTAAATCGTATTAATATCCACCTCATAGCTTGAGGCGGTTACATTAAGTTATGATGACTCACGCTAGACCGGTCCGTGCCTGGGCCGACGCGTCCGACATGTCATTTTCTATGACAGCTGATCGGTGATCACGTCGTGACGTGGCTTTCCATAGAAAACGAAGCGCCAGAAGCCGGCCCCGGCCCGGTCTAGCTTGAGTCATTCTTTAGTCTCCAAGGGAGTATTAAAAATAAAGTGGCTATTATTATTCGCTATGTGCACGACTGGTGCTGCCCTCATTTTGTCGGAATTTCTACGTTAAATATTATGGAGTAAAATTTGTTCAACCGGCTGCCGCTAGTACTAATGTCGGACATTCCATAAGATTACCTGTGTTTGTGACGATCAGCGCCACCGACTTCGCACGTTCCCAATACCACAACAACCTCACTCACAAACAACAGCCATAAGACGTCCACTGCTGAACATAGGCCTCCCCCTTTGGGGGGTGAATGCCATAATCGCCACGCTTGGCAAGCGGGTTGGCGATCGCAGTCGAGTACACCGAATTTGAGGGACGCTGCTGCCCGTCCACCGGTGGTCTTGGACGTAGTTTAAGGACATACCCGGGTCCATAGTTAAATATGGTCAAATAATATCCAGATTTGTTAATTACTCCTTTACGATAAAGTAAAGATAATAATGTCTTAATTGCTATTTGCTACCCGTTAAAAGTTAAAGCAGTCACAGCAAATGTCAAAATGGACATTAATTAAAAGTTTCAAAGCACTCAAAACGTTTGAATAAACTAAAGTTTCCGCATACAATGGTGAACTAATGTAGTCGAAAGTTACATAAAGTGCAGTCAAGTTGAACTCGGCAGTGACATTAGGAACGCGTTTTGAATAGTAGGTACAGTCGCCATCAGATATATCGGAGCGGCCAAGGTGCTCACAAATATCTGAACACGTTAGAGCGTTAGAGCGCTTGTTCAGATATTGTGAACACCTTGGCCGCTCCGATATATCTGATGGCGACTGTACTATAGTTCGTCTTTTTTAGCATTATTTAACATTAGAAATAAGGTAAACAATCTTGATGTGTATTTTAATTGAAAAACTCCTTTTGGAAATAAGTCACGGCAAATATGTAACAATTATGAATCTAATACGATCATTTATATTATTCTGCTTTCATAAGTATTAGCACAGAATAATAATAGTACTAGGTACAGAAGCCTCACTCTCTAACAAAACGAGTCTGTCACGATCAGCACAGATATGGCCGCTAGGTGGCGACAGCGCCACGCGCGGCTTATGGCAAACCCCAAAATTGGGGCCGGACGGATGGACTTTTAGCTACCTGTATCAAAGCGACGAAATCGCGGAGTGAGCCACGCCTGGTATTAGTAGTAAAAAGTGTCAAAATCGCTTACCTTCTTTCTAATGCTAAAAAAACGAACTATAACAGCACCAGCTTACCTCGTAAGTCCCCGTGTGCAAGTACGTGTACAAGTACAAATTAAATTCGAGTTTTGAACTCATGTAGAAATAAAAAAAAGTTCCAAATTCAAAAGCACAGAAATTGCCCTGGGTCTTACGAGGCTGGGTAGTGGTGGATGCTATGTTTTGGGGGGTCAAAGACTGTCAAAAAGTAGCCGAAAAAAACCGGGCAAGTGCGAGTCGGACTCGCGCACGAAGGGTTCCGTACCATAATGCAAAAAAAAGCAAAAAAAAGCAAAAAGAAAACGGTCACCCATCCAAGTACTGACCCCTCCCGACGTTGCTTAACTTTGGTCAAAAATCACGTTTGTTGTATGGCCCCATTTAAATCTTTATTTTATTCTGTTTTTAGTATTTGTTGTTATAGCGGCAACAGAAATACATCATCTGTGAAAATTTCAACTGTCTAGCTATCACGGTTCGTGAGATACAGCCTGGTGACAGACGGACGGACGGACGGACGGACAGCGAAGTCTTAGTAATAGGGTCCCGTTTTACCCTTTGGGTACGGAACCCTAAAAACCTCGCGTGATTTGTGCACAACCCCTAAGCGGAGCAGAACTGAGAGCAGGTTGATTCCCGTAGGTACGCCTCCTCTAATCCCCTGCCCAGTGGAAAGACAGCCTTAAATAGAAACTTAGTGGGTCAAGTGTCAACCTATTCATTAGAGTCAAGTATGAGAACAATTGAAGGGATGTTTACAAAAACAACCTGCCGTATTCGAACTTCAAGATATTCACAAGAGACGACACGTACTAGATTCATTCTAGATACGTTATAGTTTACATATCAACTCTCTTTTGCAGAGCAATTCGGGCAACCAATGTCACTTTTACTTACGTTAGATAGAGTAAGATATCTATTAGATGCGAATTGGATCTCTAAGTCATATCCTGTGGAAATCGTTCAAGAGTATCTCCAGAATCGCGCAAATGTCAAATTTGACAGGTTAGATCTTAAACATATCGTTATTGTATCTTGGTGATGTCCAAAAGATGTCTAATCAAAATCCGAATCGGGCCCAACATAACTGCTTAGAGCAGTTGACACTTTTTTAAGAACATTGTTAATCGTTTCAGGTGTCAACCAGTGTTTGTAGTCGTTATGTTGTTTTTGTAAACATCCCGTCAATTAGTTAACAGAAGATACTATTTAGGTACATAGTTTTTTGCCCGCAGTATAGAGGTTTATGGAGTAATTGCGTTTTTAGGGTTCCGTACCCAAAGGGTAAAACGGGACCCTATTACTAAGACTTCACTGTCCGTCCGTCCGTCTGTCACCAGGCTGTATCTCACGAACCGTGATAGCTAGACAGTTGAAATTTTCACAGATGATGTATTTCTGTTGCCGCTATAACAACAAATACTAAAAACAGAATAAAATAAAGATTTAAATGGGGCTCCCATACTACAAACGTGATTTTTGACCAAAGTTAAGCAACGTCGGGAGTGGTCAGTACTTGGATGGGTGACCGTTTTCTTTTTGCTTTTTTGTTTTTTTTTTTGCTTTATGGTACGGAACCCTTCGTGCGCGAGTCCGACTCGCACTTGCCCGGTTTTTTACATACATACCTGGTGCCATATTGTTGATAAAGAATTGTATTTACCTGTAAAACAGAAATAACGTTTCGTTACAAACATAAAACACGTTAAATTCAAATGTAATGTCAATTATTAAAGATATAGCTAATTTATTTAATTCCTTTTGTGAAATTCTTATAGTTCGATTTTTGTAGCATTAGAAAGAACTTGCAAGAAGGTAAGAGATCTTGACATGTCCTTTAATTGAAAAACGCTTTTTAAAAATCAAAAACTATTACTTATGAAAGCAGAAGAATATAATAAATGATCGTATTAGATTCATAATTGTTACATATTTGCCGTTACTTATTTTTAAATGTGTTTTTCAATTAAAAGAGACATCAAGATTGTTTACCTTATTTCTAATGCTAAAAAAATGAACTATAGTGTTAAATTTGATCTGTATAATAATCCAATGTTATTATGAAATAATATTAAAATCAATAAATTGCTCTGATAATTAGATTAAGATAATATGTAGGTAACTATTCGTAAGTGCTTGTTCCTAGGCCGACATAAATAAAGTATATTTTGACTTTGACTTTGACTAATTTTATTAAAATATATTGGCTTTAATTTACTGAAACATGTAAAATAATGGGAAATGCTACCGTTTGTCGAAGAACGTCACATATATTTACTATTTCATATCTAGTGAATCTCTAATTCATTTCCCGAATCGCGCCGTAAGTCAAGTTAAAATGTTAGAATTTCGAATATAGGTGAATAAAAGTATTATTCCATATCCTACCTATCCTATATTATACCGGGTGTGGCCTGTAATATGAGCAAAAAATTAAACTGTAGGCTGTACTCCTCATACTGACTAACATTTATTCAGCGACTTTTAAAAATAACTTGTGGTTTGATTTTTAATACACTTTAAAGTTTATTCTAAGACGCAATGTATTGCGAATTTTGTTTTGTTTAAGGCGTGACAAGCAACGTCAATCACAATGATATGGCGTGGCGATGGCGTCCATTGAAGATAATATTTATTTTGTATGAAAAATAGGGAGTCTATATAATTCATAATTTTTAAAAGTTGTAGAACAAAAGTGTCACCGTTTGAGGAGTACAATCTATGTTTTAAATATTTGCTCATGTTACAGGCCACACCCGGTATAATAGTGAGCACTCACTGAGCAGATCCATTCATTGTGTCTCACACAATCGTCAAACCTGAGTTATACAAGGAAAATGCACCTTATGTCATCTTATTAAAGTCGAACGTCGCCCGACATCAACATTTCAAAGGGACCAAATAAATCCACGATAACATACGTAAGTATCTACCTAGGTAATAACATTGTTGTAAAGAGAATTTATGAAAACCACGGATTCAATAATACGTATTATGGGGTATCGTTTTGTAACGAATATTTTATGGTCTGCTAAAACAGCTATTTTACAGCATTATGTTAATACTATACCTAGTTAGTAAGGTAATCATAATGTACCACAACCAATTAGAAATTCTACGTCAATAGCAACTTTTAAAAGTAAAATTAAGAAGTATTTACTCGATCTTCAAACCTCCAACACATAAGCTGATGTACTGTGCTAAATGTTATTATCATTACTTAATACTTGTATTTAAATAGTTATTAAGTTTGCTTTATTATGTTTATAAACACGTACTTTTACTGTTTAATTGTTCGAAGCACATACTATGTAGGTATTTACTGTATAATGTCTGGTTGATAGTTTAATCTCACCTTCTTCCACGTGTTAGCTTAGTTTTGGTCTTTAATTTTATTTTATTGTGTTTTTCTCTCTGGTTGCCCTGAAAACCAGCGCCATGGCTAAGTATCTTAAGGTGGCCACTGACGAGCCTTCCAACAGTCCAAATAGCGTGGCTGCAATCCAAAATCGGTCCGTGAATGTCAAAAACGTACAATGTTTAATATTAGGATGCCTTCCATTTGGATGAATCCATTGTAACGGCATCCATTTGGAAGGCTCGTCAGTGGCCTGCTTTAGCCATCGGCAAATGCTGAGTGGTATCCATTTTGGTGTTAGTATGTATGTATTAGAATAAGATGTATTTTTAGGTTAAGTTTTATTTTGACACCAAATAAACTTTTTCTATTCTAACTAACTATAACTTGGGTATAGGTATGAAAATACAATATGAAAATTACATAAAACAACTACTTACAATACAATGCAATACAAATACTCTTTATTGCACACCTCATTACAGAAAACAATACAAATAATACAGGAAGAAGAGGTTAATCAACACGCGGTCTTATCGCTAAAAAGCGATCTCTTCCAGACAACCTTTAGGTAGCGGAAATTAACTTACCTACTTATTGGACTAGCTCTTAGACTAGAACTAGCGAAGTAGAGACCCACTTCGGCTTCGCGCGGGTTACACAAAGCCTTAACAAATTATACACCCAAAGGTTGTCTGGAAGAGATCGCTTTTTAGCGATAAGACCGTCTGTTGTTTACCTCTGCTTGTATTTCTGTTTTCTTTTGTATTGTCTTCTTTTATTGAGGTGTGCAATAAAGAGTATTTGTATTGTATTGTACACCTAAACCTTCTTCAAGAATCACTCTATTGATAGGTGACAACCGCATGAAAATCCGTTCAGTAGTTTTCGAGTTTATTGCAAATATACATACAAACAGACAGACGTGGCGGGGGCTTTGTTTTATAAATAAGGTGTAGTGATTAGGTAGGTATACCTAAGGTTTTATACTTGGGTACTCTTTTTTAGGGTTCCGTACCGAAAGGGTAAAACGGGACCCTATTACTAAGACTTCGCTGTCCGTCCGTCCGTCCGTCCGTCCGTCAGTCACCAGGCTGTATCTCACGAACCGTGATGATAGACAGTTGAAATTTTCACAGATGATGTATTTCTGTTGCCGCTATAACAACAAATACTAAAAACAGAATAAAATAATGATTTAAATAGGGCTCCCATACAACAAACGTGATTTTTGACCAAAGTTAAGCAACGTCGGGAGGGGTCAGTACTTGGATGGGTGACCGTTTTTTTTTTTGCTTTTTTTTGTTTTTTTTTTGCATTATGGTACGGAACCCTTCGTGCGCGAGTCCAACTCGCACTTGCCCAGTTTTTTATGATAAATCTTAATTCTTTAAAAGATATCTTTTTCTTTCAATAATATGACCTTCATGGTGATGTTTTTAATACCTATTACAATTTTTTAAAAGAAAGTTAGAATGGTATAAATAAGCACGAGAAGCGTATCTTTTAACCCTTTTCCGGGCCGTACCAAACTACAAGATTTTTTCAAAAAAGGCAAATACCTAATATATTAAAATATATGCAGCTTTGATGATTAATTTAATGATAAGTAACTTTATCCGAAAGACCAATCGAATGTGAACCTTAAATCGGATTCCTAAGGTTCAAATACCATTGGCGAGTATGTGGTCGCTAGGTGCACTAAGCCTGGAAACGGGTTAAACATATGTTGCTCAAATCATATTGAAAGGAGAAATACTACGGTGAAGGTTATTGTGAAGTACTAAATTCGATTAGGCACCTATAGTTCTAAATTTGATTTACCTTATCGAATTTTCAGCTTACTAAAAAATTCAATTTGAAGTTGAAGCGCGAAATAAGATTATATAGGTAGCAAATTCCGTAAAATACTACTGCCCTGGGTTATGGTAATCGCGCCCCCGAAAACCCGCTAGCAAAACAGGAAAACGTAGCTTTGGAAAACCTGTCGAACCTCTGCACACCGCTGGCTCTACTTCTTGCTAGTTCCGCCAATGTTGGATAGATGGCGGTAATAAAAAAGTGAACGAAGCTTTAAATAATAAAACAAGATAGAAAGCCGTTTGTGATCAGTCTACTAAGCTGCTTGAACTTTTTAAAATATGGTGATGAAAATATAATAAGTACTTAGGTTAGGTACATGCATGTAGAATGTCTTTCATTTTAGCAGGAAATAGTACATTTCGATGCTAGTGCGGAAGGTATGTCATTACTTCACGAGTACCGAGATATCTTGCCACGAGCCGCAGGCGAGTGGCAAGACTCGGGACGAGTGAAGAATGACATTTCCGCACGTGTATCGAACGACGTTTTTTAATACAGTTGCGAAAAAATAAGAAAAACATTGTTAATCGTACACTAAACAAAAGTGGTAACAGTGACAGCTCGGTTAGACGTCGTCTTTAAGTATATTATATCTATGGGCGTTTGGCAGCTATTCCGTTCCATTCAGTCAACTTATTAAGAACGGAATTTTCAATATTGAATATTAAAAGTATATATATGAAGAGGTAAGTAATTAAATATGAAATATGTAATATTTTTCGTATTCTTACATTAACGGTAGGTTTTTATGCTGATTACGACGTTTAAAGGAAACTAATATTAACACTCATCAATAAGTAGTCGTGAATTGGAACAAGTATAAATTGAAAAAAATTGGAAAAGTAAAAAGCACTAGTTCGAGATAACCAACTTTCCGCACGCTAAACAGCTACGTAAAGTAGCACTTTTTGAGCAACTGTATTAAAAAATATGTTTACAGTACATATGGTCCTATTTTCCCGCACTAGTGCGTAAAATAACACTTTTCGTGCGATGTCAAAAGTTTAAAGGGTCATATGTACTGTAAAACGTTGTACGATACACGTGCGAATAGGTAATTCGCAACTCGTGTCGATTTAAAACACTCCCTTCGGTCGTGTTTTAATTTATCGCCACTCGTTTCGAATTTCCTCTTTTTCGCACTTGTATCGTAAATAACTATTTCTGTAGTATTCTGTAACATTGCATTGCAAAGAAACTAAAATAACTGAATCTCAAAGAACTTCCTATTCAACTTTAAAGTATAGTTGAATTATTTGCTAATAGCATTGTGCAAGTTGTAAAGGAGTCGTATACTGGCTTACAAAGTTTCTTGACTAAGATTGAATAGCAGTCACTAACAGAACTGAAAAGGCAAAGTTAAATGGCTTACTTTAGGAGAATAAATTAAGACCATTTTCACTTGTAAAGTCTGGCAAATTAATATGAATCAACTGAATTCGAAACTTAGATCCACGTTAGATCTATGTATAAATATTCGAATAAATTAATATAGAGGCAGACCGAAAAAAGTTTGCAGCGGATTTGATAGCCCACGCAGTGATAGTGTTATTTATACTATACTATACTGCGTAGGCTATCAAATCCGCTGCAGACTATTCTTGGTCTGACTCTAAATACATCAACATCATTTATTATTTGATTTTAGTTTAATACCATTCATTCATTGAGTTTAGGTTACAATCGGATACGGAACGCACCAAAATGCACCCATACATAATATTTATATAACATTTCTAACGTATTGTCTGTTGTGTTATGTAGTACTTAAGTACAAATAAAAAAGAATTTGTTTCTGTTTTAAAGAGTAACAGTTGCAGGCCCCATAGGATACGTGAACCCCTGCACAATCCGACCAATTACCAGCAATACACATAGTTGGACATGTGTTTTATATCGCGCGCAGCGTGCCCACTACAAGTCGTTACGCGCAGCGGGCGTGTATCCATAGACGAAGAAATACAGTAGGGCTACAGTGGCCCTACCACTTTAACGTTGTATTCTCCAATTTAGCCATTACAGCGCAATTGTAACTATCCAGGCGTTACTTCTCCATTTTAGAAAAGAAATACGACCAATTTGTGAAATGTAGAGGAGACCGAGGTGAGTTGTGACAGAGGATAGTTGTGACATTGTCGATTTTTTGGAATCTATTAACTAAAAACTAGGTCGCATTAGCGCGCTTTTGTTAGTTCAAGTTGCGAGCTAACAAACGCACACTGTTGCGAGCTCACTAACAGTTATTAGATTCCAAAAACTCGACAATGTCACAACTCTCCTCTGTCACAACTCACCCCGGTCTCCCCTTCCAACCATACAAACTGCACAGTACAGGTGTTTCGTAAGTAAAGGGTTACTAACATGACCTCCCAAGGCAGAGGGACATAAACCTTCATGTGATTAATAATTTTGTATTGCTTTAATGCATTGGGTCCCGGACTTTTGATCCTCAAAACAAACCTGATAGACTGATACCATTAATAAAATTTAATTCTAGCCTAAAAGCCTGTATGTCTCTGCTATACTTTGCTTTTATTGCATAACCACATTTAGCAAGTTTTTTGACAAGGTGTATTATTGGCGTAGGTTTTACGATTACGAAGCGCTGGTGGCCTAACGGTGAGAGCGTGCGACTTGCAATCTGGAGGTCGCGGGTTCAAACCCCGGCTCGTACCAATGAATTTTTCGGAACTTATGTACGAAATATCATTTGATATTTACCAGTCGCTTTTCTGTGAAGGAAAACATCGTGAGGAAACCGGACTAATCCCAATAAGGCCTAGAGTACCCTCTGGGTTGGAAGGTCAGATGGCAGTCGCTTTCGTAAAAACTAGTGCCTACGTCAAATCATGGGATTAGTTGTCAAGCGGACCCCAGGCTCTCATGAGCCGTGCGAAATGCCGGGATAACGCGAGGAAGAAGAAGTTTTACGATGCGGTATTACATTTAGATTACAATACCTGTATGTATGTGACTTACTGCTGCAACCAATGTACTGTGGAGCATAAAGATATAAATCGACACTATTGTGACGTATAAAAGATTTATGGTCCGACCAGACACTGAGGTTAAGAGCATCGTAAGGATAGTTGAGTTAGTGATTGTAACAGGATTGGTTGTACTCTTGATTTTTACATTTCAAATAAAACTACCTGTTTGAGTTATAAATAAATAAATATTAAATAAATATTATAGGACATTCGTACACAGATTGACTATGTAAGCTCAAGAAGGCTTGTGTTGTGGGTACTCAGATAACGATATATACATATAATATATAAATATGTACTTAAATACATAGAAAACAACCATGACTCAGGAATAATATCTGTGTCATCACACAAATAAATGCCCTTACTGGGATTCGAACCCAGGACCATCGGCTTCACAGGCAGGGTCACTACCCACTAGGCCAGACTGGTCGTCATTATACAGGGTGATTCATGAGACGTGAGCAGGACTAATCCTGCATACTCAGTAACTGATAATTGATCGATCACCGTCGTATGTAGGTGAAACAACCACACTTTTTCCAATTTTTTAACTTTTTGGCGAGGGCAAATTTAATTCTCTACAATCATGGTCACCCCACAAGACCTAATTAATAATAATAAAACCTCTTTAACCGTAATGACAGCATTATGATTACAAAGAAATAAACTGTCAAATTTGAGTGAGATACGAGTTTTCAAAAGTAACCAGACCGTGATGACATTCAATTTGACACAGAATATCGGTAGTTTAGTATTCTAATTGCAGGGTGACCATGCATGTCGTAAATAAATTAATAAGTTTTTTTTTCAACACGACTAGAAAATTAACGTTAACCCCACTAATACTGATACGAAACAGTTGCTTATAATTTACGAAATGCGTAGTGTTAGTCCTGCTCACGTCTCCTGAATCACCCTGTAGGTATAAATGGATATATACACTTATAAATGGCATATAGATAGACCCTCATGCATATAACCATACATTGGGGTTTTGGGTGTCGAAACAAAGGTGGGTAAAGACCTATCACTATCACTACACCTTATAAAACAAAGTCCCCCGCCGCGTCTGTCTGTTTGTGTCTTTGTATGTTTGTTCTCGATAAACTCAAAAAACTACTGAACGGATTTTTATGCGGTTTTCACCTAACATGGAGTAATATAGAGTAATTTTTGAGGAAGGTTCACGTATATAATTTGTTACCCCGTACCAAAGACATACCCAAGTAGCACAGATTAGCTGTATAGCAGCCGCATAATGAAGTACGAATACGCTTGAAGCTGGAATAAAAAAGCTGCATAAGAGCTTTATAAGCCTCTTTTCAGCTTTTATAACTCTTAAATGGGCACAAATTATGCAGCCTTAAGTTCACATAGCTGTTTAAGAGCATTGTAGCAGCAATTTAATGGAATTATAAGGGGTAACAGGAGTTATAAGAGGTGTATATTGACTGGGTAAGAGACCACCAGTTACCCTTTATTCAGTTAATATGTCACATGTGCGCCCTAATACCGGGAAAGATTGACGTTGGGCTGAATAAAAGATAATTAATAACATACTTTTACACCTCTGCCTTAAAAAACATATTTATATTGAAGCAAAAACCTTTAGCGCAACAACACCATAAGTCATTTTGTTAAAGTGTTTAGTTAAATGTTAGTACATGATCTTTTATATATTAATGTGAGAAAGATGTTTGGGAATGCAAGTTTATTGACATTATATATATACATTATCTAAGAAAATTTCAATGCGCCACGAGAATAATCAGGATTTATTTAAATTAATGATATAAATAAGTAGTAGTAGTAGTAGTAGTAAACACTTTATTGCACAAAACAAGTACATAACACAGAGAGAATACAATAAATGTGTACAAAGGCGAACTTATCCCGTTAAGGGATCTCTTCCAGCTAACCTGATAAGCTAGCTGATAAGCTATTGTGTAAAAACTATTTTAGTGGTTTGGACGGAATTATGAGATAAAAAGTTAATAATACGTTATAGGAAGTGCTAAACTAGTGATTTAGGTTAAGAACTCATGCACAAAACGTTATTGTTGCCCTTAAAAGTTGGAAAAGTAATTTAAATTTTGTAGGTTATATACAATAAAATGGCGGTCAATGTTAAAAAGCAACGTGAACCGTTAAAATTCTAATATGCAGCATACGACTGTTATATATCTGATTAAGATACTTAAGTGAACCACTATAAAGTCCAAGTCGTTCTTTCGATACACTAGTGAACCTCTAAACAGTTATAAGGTATCTTGTGAACGTTTAAATAGCCGCTATACACACAGTCTCAATGGTAGTATAATAGGCTGCTTAGCGGTAAACATGTTCAGCGCTAAGCCGTATTATGCGCCACATGTGTTCGATTATACGTCTATTGGTTTCATAACAGTTCACTCGTTCTCCCTTATAATAAGTCAGCAAAATAAAAGCTGCTTTAGTGGTAAACATCTTCAGTGATAAGCAGTATTATGCGCCACATGTGTTTCATTTATAGGTCTATTGGCTTCATATTAGTTCACTCGTGCTCCCTTAAAAGTCAGCGTAATAAAAGCTGCTTAGCGGTAAACATGTTCAGCGATAAGCTGTATTATGCGCCACGTATGTTCCATTATACGTCTATTGGCTTAATAATAGTTCATTCGTGCTTCCTTAAAAAGTCAGCGTAATAAAAGCTGCTTAGCGGTAAACACCTTCAGCGATAACCTGTATTATGCGCCACAGGTGTTCCATTATGCGTCTATTGGCTTCATATTAGTTCACTCGTGGTCCCTTAAAAGTCAGCGTAATAAAAGCTGCTTAGCGGTAAACATGTTAAGCGAAAAGCTGTATAATGTGCCACATGTTTTCGATTATACGTCTATTCGCTTCATAATAGTTCACTTGTGCTCCCTTAATAAGTCAACGTAATAAAAGTCCACAATTACCTCCTTATACAGCACATGGCGTAATTTTATCCACTAAACAGACCTTATAACGGTTAAAGCATTTGATAACCCTTAAAGCTGTATAGGTTCGTAGCAAATATACCTTTATATCACTCTTTGCGTATTAATGGTAGTTTTCAGAGCGGTAATGCAGCTTTTAATCAGCCTTAAGCTATATAAATATCACTGAAATCTATTATACAGCTGTAGGACCACGAGTGTGCTGTTATAAGTGTCTTAATACGCACAGAGCGTTAGATAGAACTAAAAGTGAGTTGTTATAGAGCTATCTGTGCTACTTGGGTATGTAACTTCGTATAAGATAAATAAAGTCTAAGGAAAAAACGTGCCTGGGAAATCAAGAAAAAGTCATTCTCGGATAGATGCCGCACACACCTTTAGCCTATGCTCGGCTAGATGGCGTAACGACACCGTTTCATATTTAACAATTTTAACACATAGATATCAGTGAATGAACATGGATCAAAATGATATAAAAATAATAAAATCATTTATCCATATACATATATATATATTTTTGATATTTTTATACGTGTTTATATTGAGTTATAGTCGTGTGTCGATAGATGGCAATCAATTTACAGTGACTACAACATTTACTCTGACAGGACCCTCTATACTATCTATTCTTTTTGCCCTTCGTACGGGCGGAGCGGCTTGATTATAAATTGAAGTTTCCACGTAACAACCAATTTATACTGTAAATAATCAAATGTTCAACCAATTTCTCCTCATACGGACAGATTGCGTAACCCTTGATGGGAATCGTAATAGGTATTATTATCTGTATGTAAAACGGTGATTGCCTGATATTTGATGGTGTTACGTAACGCTTACTGGGTACCTGTTGGTAGAATTGTTTTGCTTAAATGTGGACTTAAATAAATCTGTTGATAGAATTGTTTTGCTTAAATGTGGACTTAAATAAATCTGTTAGTAGAATTGTTTTGCTTAAATGTGGACTTAAATAAATCTGTTGATAGAATTGTTTTGCTTAAATGTGGACTTAAATAAATCTGTTGATAGAATTGTTTTGCTTAAATGTGGACTTAAATAAATCTGTTGATAGAATTGTTTTGCTTAAATGTGGACTTAAATAAATCTGTTGGTAGAATTGTTTTGCTTAAATGTGGACTTAAATAAATCTGTTGATAGAATTGTTTTGCTTAAATGTGGACTTAAATAAATCTGTTGATAGTATTGTTTTGCTTAAATGTGGACTTAAATAAATCTGTTGATAGAATTGTTTTGCTTAAATGTGGACTTAAATAAATCTGTTGATAGAATTGTTTTGCTTAAATGTGGACTTAAATAAATCTGTTGATAGAATTGTTTTGCTTAAATGTGGACTTAAATAAATCTGTTGATAAAATTGTTTTGCTTAAATGTGGACTTAAATAAAATATTCAAGTTGTTCCATGTTGTATTAATGTGGGTTTGGTACTAATACGAATCGAATACACAATTTGTGAGTAGTAGTAGGTAATTGTAAAGCTTAATAGTAAAACTAGACAAGTGCGAATCGGACTCTGAGGGTTCCGTACTTTTTAGTATTTGTTGTTTATTATAAACTGAAATAACTTAATGTTTTCTGAAAATAGTTTAGTTTGTTCTAATACTTCTATTAGAACAGAATTACATCATGAGAAGTCGCCAGGCGACGACGACAACGACGACGCTTCGCTAAATCCAACAAGTTCGCATTCAGTTACATTTGGAAGCAAGATATGCCATTGAATCTGCAACTCGGATAGTCGGGGTAGTTCGTCAATGAACGTCAACCACTGCTCGCATACGTCTTGAGGAAGTGGATCATCCCAACCGAGACCCACCTTCCAAAGGTCCTGAAGAATGCACTTTGCAACAAATGTGCATGGAGCAATGTATCCAACAGGATCATAAATTGACGCAAGAGTCTTCAGTACAGATCGCTTAGTATTGACGGTATCTTGTTTATTCAATGAGAAGCTGAACGCGTCAAACACCGGAGACCATTTCAAGCCTAAAAGCTTAATTGAAACGTCATCCCTGTCCTTTTGAAAAGTGACAGTAGTTTCACGATGTTCAGCCGGGACGCGCTAAAACAATTGTTCAGAGTTGCTCGACCACTTCTTAAGCACAAGTCCTCCGCACTGTAGCATATTAATCAACTCGTCCTGTAATGCACATGCCTGAGAGAAGGTGGCGCATGACCACAGGATATCATCCATATATATGCCTTGACGTACAACTTCAGCAGCAGAAGGGAAACGTTCGCCTTCATCACTGGCTAATTGTAGTAAAGTGCGTATGGTCAGATATGGACTTGAACTCACGCCATATGTGATTGTTTTCAACTCATAGACTTTTATCGGCTCGTCAACGGACGACCGATATAAAATGTGTTGATATTTTCGGTCAGATTCGCGCACAAGGATCGCACGATACATTTTGCAAATATCACTTGCGAAACAGTATTCGAATAATCGAAAATTTGTTATAATGGCTCCTATATCACGGTATAGGTTTGGTCCCGTCAACTGGGTGTCGTTAAGAGAGACGTTTGTAGACGTTTTCGCACTAGCATCAAAGACTACGCGCAACAGCGTAGATGTGCTGCTTGGCCTTAAAATACTGTGATGTGGTACAAGATATTTGCTCGGCTCGCTACCAGTATACAATTCCATGTGGTCTAGTTTCTCATACTCCAACATGAAGTCATTGTAAGCTTGCTGCAGCACTGGTGAGCGCGCGAGTTTGCGCTCTGTTGCTAGCAGTCGTCGCTCGGCAGCAGCGCGAGAGTCTCCGAGTATCGGCGCATCAGGAACAAAAGGCAGCGGCACGATATACCTCCCCCCCTCATCACGGGAGTGATCACGCACGTAAATATCTTCAGCCAGCTGATCTTGTGGGCTGAGTACAGGTTTGCACGGCAATTCCTCTACTTCCCAGAAGTCACGCAGCGTATTGTCCAAAGTCTTCTCTAGAGAAATCGTCAGATGGAAACTCTGTGTTGGTGTTGCGGTGTCGTTGTATAATCTTCCGCTAACGACGTACCCAAAAATGGTTTCAATAACCTTTGGAATGTTCGGCTTGACAGTAGTAGGCTTGTCCATAATCAATTCGGACACGACGCCATTGTCCAGTAGAATATCCACCGATGACTTCTCGAAAAACAACGGGTCAGCCAATTCAAAATTCTTGTATTCTTCCACAACTTCTGGCGGAAACGAAACATTTGGCATTTCAGATGACACTTTCTCCACGACGACCATCTCCACCTGGAAACTCGGAACGTCCGAAACTGTTCGCAACGATAAATCAGATGATTTGAGTTGCAATGCACGCAAGTCAGTTTGTTTTGGTACGAATTATTTTGAGTATCATTATTACGCGAAATAGTTAATCCAACCTTTTGCGAAGACGAGGTCGCGTTCGAATATTTGAAACTGGCAGATTTATGACTCGGTTGCGTGAAGTTGACAGGTGACTTCACTTTGACTTGTTGATTGTTTATAGTCCGGGAGCTAGTACTAGGAAAAGTATGTTCCAACACTTTTATTTGTTTGTTCACAAAATTTATTAATTCCGCGAAAGTCGGTAATTCATTTTGATCGCGGCTTTCTTCAAACAATTTCCGAGAATGACTGTCTAGCCCGCGAAGTGCCAGATGGCAGAATAGATAGTCGTCCAAGTTCTCAATCTGCAAGGCGTGAATAGCTTTCAAGGAATGGTCAAAAGTCTCCACGAATGAGGTTAAATTCGCTGCACTGTCTTTTGTCAAAGGTGAAAAATTCAGCATTTTATCCAGATACCTGCCGGTCAACGCTCTGACATCTTGGTACTTATCAAGTAAGCTTTTCCAAACTACAGGATAGTTGTAAGACGTGATCGGAAGACTCTTGATAATATTCAGTGCTGGGCCTTTGACACAAGACACCAGATAATGAAATTTATCTATGTTCTCGAACTTGCGATTGTGAACCAAAGACACAAATGTATCATGAAATGTGCCCCAATTCTTCACCTGACCATCAAATTCAAACAAAATCAGCTTCGGTAAATGTGGCCTAGCGAAACAATCATCCTTGGTTTCAGTGAAATTATTTTTGGTTGGCTCCTGGACTATACGGTTGCAGTTCAAAGCTACCTTTTTACAAGCAAAATATAAATCGTCGAAACTTTCTAACGAGCTTGTTGAAGGTTTAGCTTTGGGGTTTGCCTGCATCTCCAGCATGATAATCTCCATGACAATTTTTTCGAAGTCGCAACGTGCGTCATCGAGTTCCGAAAACTGTACCATGTAATCTTGCACCGAGTCTAGACTATCCAATTTAACAGTTTTGGATATATCATAAGCCTTTTGTAATTTGTTAAGCAAATATTCTTTTTTTAGTGTCAACGTATTTATTTGCAATAACAATTGCACCTCGCCTTCCGCCATTGTTTGTCACGGACAAAAATGTATGACGAATTGGATATTTTATTGAAATAAATATCAGTAAAACCGTAGAAATAAATAGGAAACAGCGAGATAATATGCGGATACGATCCGCAAGGGAAACGCAACGGTTAGCCTATAGAAGTAGGTATAGAAGATAGGATTTTGGGGAAAAAATAAATCTGGGAGGGTTCAAAATTTGGGAAATTTTTAGAATCGGCTCGGAGGCCAGAAAATGTGGCGTAAAGCCAGTGGACTGTAGTTTTTTAAGTTAGTTCCTTCGACACTATACTGCTTTATCTGATGGTAGAAGGACTTACCGGTATTTTGTGGTCTGCAGCTGGCAGAGGCCTCTGCGGGTGGATTGCTCGCTGGTGGCTTCCTCGTTATTTCAAGGCACTGTTTTCTGGTATATTTGTGAATTCAGATATCCTTTCTGTCGCGATGTTTTGGTGACACTGACACCGTTAGTTATTACTTTTTAGACCATTGCGAATGTGTCGCCGGCCAGTAGCCTCGCTACCTCAAATAAATCAGTATAGCAGTAGGTTGAATACTAAACAATAGGCGATGGTGCATTATTTTATGTGAAACTTGACAGTCAGTCACAGCTAATTGACACGATGATACAATTACTGTATGGATATCGACCACGGACAGACAAAACACTTATAAAAGCTGTAAAAATAAAGGCCTGTATTTTATCAACGCCATGTATGTTATTTCTAGTTTTACCCAACTACTCTTTAGCATATTCAGCTGTGAAGTAAGAAAAATCGATGTTCTGATCCTTTTGAGGGCTTCATTATTTATTTATCCGAAAGGGTATCCCTAGGGGATTCAGAACTGTAATGTAGTTCTCATTTATGCAGTTCTGTTTCGGTTTGACTGTCTATCTTGATGGACTTGTGCTATCTTAGTTAAATCGTTTTTTTTTCTATCTACCGAATTCTATGGAACTATGACGAAAAAAAAAATACAACGACTAAATAAAAATCAGTCCGACTTACCTATCCAACATCGCTAAACGAAATTCCTCATACCTATTTATTACATGTAGGTAAATGCAAAAGTAATTCCGCCCCGTATTTTGGTTTGCCTATTACCTCTTCACGCTTAAACCCTAAATCGATTAAAATGTAATTTGGTATGGTGATAATGAGTCCCGGGAAAGGAGATAAAGTAGCTTTTTCTCACCGATTCTTTTTTATTTAATTAATTGTATTGTACATTGTATTGATTACCAATTATTATTTTAATCTAATTTATTGTCGATTATTTGATTTAATCCTACTTCCTTTTATTATTTATTATACCTAATTGTTTTACCTTCTCATTTGAAACTTTATTTATTTATTTAAATTTTGATTGCACAAAAGAAAACTATCGTACAAAAGGCGGGCCTAATGTCAAAACGCTTAACGCTAACGCTTAATGCTTAACTTTGTACATAGACTTTAGATTTTTAGTACTGTAAATATTGCCCTCACAGGGCCCATGCGAACCTATTTAGAATTTATCCTCCATCATGTAATAGGTACCATGGATGCAATAAATAAATATGAAATTATCATTTCACGCAGACAAAGTTACAGGCAGGAGCTAGCAAACATTTGTGATATTCCACGAGGAAAGGTACCTTATGGCGGCCGGCGCTTACGTCGCATAGCGCCGCAATAATATTGGAGCGGCGTTAATAATAGCGTAAGCGCCAACCGCCATAAGGTACCTTTACCCGTGGGACGTCACATTTAATTAAGTTCAAGCAAGAAACAATCCTGTTCATCCATGAAGCACTTTCTTCTGGCGAAGATAAAAACTTTCCAGAAACGCTGTCATACCTTAAAAAGAGAAATTTATTCAATTTTCACGGTTCATTCGGCACTTTATTCTTATAAGGTTTCTGTCTAGTCACGGTAAATATTTTTACCAGTATTATGACTCACTGCTAGTACCAAATTACCTTCTACATGAATCAACTTAGCGCTAGCAGTTAACAAGTTTTTAGTTAAATGAGACATCGCAGGGAACATAGTTATTTAGATTCCAATCCGAACATTCCAAACAAGTCCTACCTACTTACTTAGTTTTTTCTTTGAGCTGAAGATAAGAGTTATTTTTCAAAAGTTAACGCTATGCCTGTCGAACTTTTAACAGTCGAACCATAATTACCGGATATACTTTCAAGCCGTGAGCCAGAAAACTACAGTATAAGCGAGAAAATAACGCTGCATGAATACTTTTTTGCAACGGAATATTTGCCACGGAATTTTTATACAAATTGCCGAAAAATAGCCATTCTTTCTATCTACTACCTTTACGGACCCTTTAGTCTAATTTTTTTTTTGTTACAGGTAGACTAAGTAAATAAGCGCAAGTCACAGCACTGTCCGTAATTATTATTTACCTGCGACCCATCGCCGGGGTTAAAATCGAAAGCTATGATCATCTCCTGTTTATTATGCGGCGTTGACTCGCTCGGCTTTATTGGTTTTCCTTATACTAATATTGGGGATGTTAAAAAGTATTTGACTTTGGAAATAACCTCCAGTCCGTACTCTCCCTTTGCGATATTTATTGATGCAGAATTAATATTGCTCGGGGCTTTTACAACCAATAGCCCGGACAGAGTTCTGGGGATGGTATGAAAACTTTATAGTTTGAAATAATTAAAAAGGTTGAAGGTATTGTTGTGTAGTGTACAGTTTAGAGATAATACATGCATAAGTAATTACATTGTTAAGGGGGAGGCCTATGTTCAGCAGTGGACGTCTTATGGCTGGGATGATGATGATGATGATGATGAATTACATTGTAAAAAAAGCTCATGAAACCTGGCCAAGATTTAAATTAAAATGAATATCAGAAAAATTACCATGTTTAATGTGTTTTACTACCGTGGCCTGGCGGCTATATAAAACATTTTAAAAATTATAAAATAAAATGTTTATTTTTGACATGCTATTCACTTTTCTTCTAATCCGTAACAGAAAGTGGTTGAAAAAGTTTGCAAATTTGAAATCAAGTAAAAAATAAATATTTTTTTTTGTTACCTACAACAAAAGACGATGAAAAGTTAATATTTACGGTAAGCAAACCGGTCGAAGTTTTGTATTATCTTGCGTCTTATTACAAGCGGGTTGTTTATCAGTTGTACTTTGTTGCTGTTATCATTCAATAAAAAGTTACGAAGTTGTATGGTGGGGAAGACAGAGATCTTTTTATTTCAGACGCGGGAGCCAAATCCCTTATAGTTACTGTATATCCGCCTCACAAGCTTACTGCCGTATTCTAACTTCAAGATATTCACAAGACGACACGTACTAAATCCATTCTAGATACGTTATAGTTTAGATATCAACTAGTTCTCTTTTGCAGTGCAATTCGAGCAACCAAACGGCTCGATTCGGGAAATGAATTAGAAACTCACTAGATATGAATTAGTAAAAAATACGGAACCCTAAAATATGTGACGTTCCACTGAAAAAGGTACCTTATGGCGGCTGGCGCTGTGATTCGGGAAATGAATTAGATATTCACTAGATATGAAATAGTGATGATATATTATCTCTATCGTATCTAGTTACACTTTTACGTTAGATAGAGTAAGATGTCTATTAAATGTGAATTGAATCTCTGAGTCATATCCTGTGGAAATCGTTAAAGAGTATCTCCAGAATCGCATAAATGTCAAATTTGACAGGTGAGATCTTAAACATATCTTTATCGTATCTTGGTGATGTCGAAAAGATATCTAATAGATGTCTATTTCAAAATCCGAATCGGGCCTATAAACTAGTGTAAGTATGTTCGAACTAGACTGTTTATTTTCAGTAGGTACTGATTACACGGAGAGATCTATCTGAATATTAGGAAGGTAAAATCAGACACTTGAGATAATATAGTTTACTAACTTCTCCCTACTATCTCATTTGCATTGCTTACTCTGTCTGAGTTTACCTCCTCTATCTCTTATTTATTTGAACTGATAGTAGTGATAGTTATCTTAAAAGCTTGTACACATGGAAATAATTAATTGGCACAAAAAACATTGACAAAAGTATAACAGTAAGTGATTACATTAATATTAACTTAATAGAGCGTATGTTATAGAAGTAATTACAAGTAGGTAAGCAAGTAAGCGCTGGTGGCCTAGCGGTAAGAGCGTGCGGCTTTTAATCCGGAGGTCGCGGGTTCAAACCCCGGCTCGTACCAGTGAGTTTTTCGGAACTCACGATACATCATTTGATACGAAATATCATTTGATATTTACCAGTGGATTTTCGGTGAAGGAAAACCGGACTAATTCTAATAGGGGCTAGTTTCCCCTCCGGGTTGGAAGGTCAGATGGCAGTCACTTTCGTAAAAACTAGTGCCCCAGGCTCCCATGAGCCGTGGCAAAATGCCGGGATAACGTGAGGAAGAAGGATGTTATACAAGTAATTAACTAAAACAGTAATAATCGTTAACATTATTGTGATAGGGCGTAAATGAAAATACGGTAGGTAATAAAAGGGAAGTTTCATGTACGAGAAATGTAATTAATTGTACGATGTTTCATTTGATGTGTGTAATATCTTATACGAGGAGCTGTAAAGATATAATTGTTGAAGTAATTGGAAGTGCTATCATAAGACTCGGTGCTTTATTTTTTCCTAAAAAGATAGCTTTGGAAGAAAATTCTAATGTTTTTTGTTGTCGGTGTGACCAGATAACCTAAACGTAACAAGACTTGGGTTGAATGCCAAGATGTCTTTTTACAGTCATCCTTAAAGCTAATTTTAAAAATTGTAGACGGTGCCTAATGAACAAGCTTATTACCTATGTATATGGTAATATATTCAAACAAAGGTACTAATTCACATGTAGACGAAACACATAAAATTGACACTTTTATCTAATTTGGATGGTTATTAGTAAGTACCACCACAAATTGTTATATATCAGTTATGATTGTAGTTTTGTCGTTTTGTGTAGTAAAGCGATAAACTGGTTCTTAACCTAGTTAGTCAACGGAGATGGCAGATTAGATCTCACAGCCGCAGTTCATTATGTATGACATAATCAACTAATCACCGTCGTCACGGTTCAGTGGACACTAATTTAGGTAATACCTATCTCAATTAGGATCTTGGAATCTCGGTGTTCACAGTCCGTCAAAGTTAACTGTGTGATTTGAAAGCAGCAGTGTGGAAGGGCCACTATTGTCAAAATATGAAATAGCGGGATCATCCATTAATTACGTCACACGAATTTCCAGGTTTCCAGTTTCCAGGTCCAGACCCCTCCCCCCCTCCTTGTCACACTTGGTCACATTTTGCAAATCCCTCCCCACCTGGTGTGACGTCATGTTTTAGGCAATTTTGTTTTCAACCAAATCGGCCATACTAACTCGGCCTTATTTTTTAAATAAAACAATATTTTTGGTAAAAGAAATATTAGTAATTTTATAACACAAAACCAATTAGGAATGAAAATTACCTACTTCCAAAACCTCATTATTTAAATGTAGAGCGAATAAAAAATATAAATTAATTTTCGCTTACTGATGAATAGTGATGAAGTTAAAATGACGTCACAATGTTTGCGACTCCCCTCGCCCCCATGTCACAACATGTCACATTTTCTTGACCCCCTCCCAACCCCTAAACGTGTGACGTAATTAATAGATGACCCCTACGAGTTTATTATATAATAGACGTTATTAAAACTTAATTGTTTAAACAGTACATTTTCCGTCTGTAGCGACACTTGTGACATCTGGTATCAAGTAGCGGTACTGATAATTCCACTACTTGACGCTAGATGTCTACTACGAATTAACTCGCATTTTGGCACGATACCGGTGTATGGAGTTACCATTCTATGCTTGCTATTTCTCTATGCTTGCCTATACTTAGGTCCGCTGAACTGTTCATGCCCCTACAATTTGGTCGCCAGACTCTCTGGGATTTAATTAGGGATATAACTGAGTTTCAATGGTACGGAGTCAAAGTTGGCGCTGACCGCAAACAGCATAGGTGCTATCAAAGACCGGTGGTTATTCAATTGACCTAGTGCTGTACCGGAGGCTCAGGGAAAACCAGTTTACTCGTAATAATGGTTTTAACCGAGTGTTGCGTGTCGTGCCGTGGACAATAAACATTAAACATTAACGGGTAGCTGCAATTTCTTTGTCTACCCCGAACATTTTTATAAACTAATTTCGGGTAGTTTCGTGGTGTTTTATTAATATCTCCGTTGACATTTGTTGGGACGTCAGTCTTTCCGTGACCACAGCTGGTGCAACTCAGCTGAAACGTCGGAAGTAAAGGTAAAAACAATCAAATTATGTCGCGGTAGACCCGTTTGTGTAATTAAATATATGGTTTTAACCTGATTTTACCTGAGCCGACAAAATCGAATGACGTTATCTTTATCGTCATTAGACACATTATATTATTATTATGCATAGTTGTTATGGCATTTCAGGTCACGTTACAGTGGACTTTAAGAAACCCGACAAGTGCGAGTCGGACTAGAGGGTTCCGTACTTTTTAGTATTTGTTGTTTTAGCGGCAACAGAAATACATCATCTGTAAAAATTTCAACTGTCTATGTCTAACTATCACGGTTCATGAGATATAACTTGGTGACAGACAGACAGACGGACAGACAGATGAACAGACGGACATACAGACAGATAGACAGTGGAGTCTTAGTAATAGGGTTCCGTTTTTACCGTTTGGGTACGGAACCATAAAAACTAGGCACACATCTATTTACCTCGTAAATACCTCTGTTGATACACAAAATATGAATCCTTCAAGGTTCCCAACAGTTCTCGAATTATGCGCGATTATTACGTAGTTTTACTGCGGCCCACTGCCCCTTTCATACATAATTCATACATTCAAATCAGAGGAACTGTTTGTAAACAAAAATGCTAGGTTTATTAGGGTTATTACCTCCGTTAAATTTTTAAGCAAGTTTACCCAGAGGAAGACCGAGACGTGCCTACCGGGTGTGGCCTGTAACACGAGCAAATAATTAAAACATAGATTGTACACCTCAAAATTTTTAAAACTTGTTGAACAAAAGTATCACCGGACACCGGACACAAAATTCGCAATCCATTGCGTCTTTGAATAAACTTTAAAGTGTATTAAAAATCAAACCCAAAGGTTTTTTTAAAAGTCGCTGAACAAACGTTGGTCAGTATGAGAAGTACAGCCTACAGTTAAATTTTTTGCACATATTACAGGCCACACCCGGTATATTGACCAGGCCAAAGAGAAAATTAACGTAGTGACCTATCAGGAGCTCAAAACAGTGGCAGAGCAAAGAACGGAGTGGCGATTACTCCACCAACAAGAGCTAGGCTCTTAAGAACAATGATGATGACCTAAGTACCTATTTAATATTCGTGATAAAGCTCGTGGAAATTTCATCGCTGCACACTTAGTAGCTAGCGACTAGAGCAAATGACAGCGAAAAGTTAGGTTAGGTTAGATTACAAAATGAAAATTCTACTCATACATAGTTCCTAATTATAGATGGCGCTATTAGTTTCTGGGAGAAAACCCTGCGGAAGTCCCTTGGAACTGACAGTAGCTAACTACTTGTAAGTAGGTAATAATTGACATATTTAATTAATTGTCTTTTGCAATTCCAAAGGTCAAAAATATAGGTACACGTGATTTAAATTTCGTTGAGTTGTTTTATACATAAATATGGCATGTAGTTTATTAGAATCATCTCAAAATATATTTTTACATGATAACCTAAAAAGGAGTGTAATATCAATAAAATGGTAGTATTTTTATTTCGCTTTCAAATATAGTATTTTCAGGTGAGATCGTCTGTAAGATATATTGCTTGACTAAAAATTTAGTAAACGAAGAACGAGGTACATAGCTCGTACTTAAAATCCACAAATAACAAATCTTGTGCTATAACAAACCCTATATCAATAACGCAAGATTAAAATTCGCATGACTCTCTGCTGACTTAAAGCACTTAAGCACACACAAGTTTTCAAACCAATTTAGATTTTACGCAGTTAGCATAAAGTCGAAATCTAACTTTTGATATTTACTGCCTTACGTTCTAAATGGTCCTAAACGAATACATAGGAATTGGGCAGTGGCCACTATCTGATACTGACGGAAATGGGGGAAATTGAAACTCAGCAGACAGCTGATACTGTTCGAGACGAGAAATCACGTGATAGATTTAGTTAGTATACCTACTTAGTGCTATCACACCGCGTAATTGAAATATTAAATTAGGTAATACCAATCCTCTTTAATTCAATTCTTCATTTTAATCACGATCAATCAATCATTCATTCATATTTTATATTGTTGCTACCACAGAACATATTAAAGAGGTTTCCTTATTCTTATTTCTGTGGTTGCTACGGTGTCGCATTGGTACAGCCTGTAATGATAATTGTGTGTGTGGAAATAAATAAATTAAAAATTTAGTATAGGAGGTAATATACGTATTATGGTTCGAATCCTGACTCGTACTAATTCGGTTCTTAGAATTTAAGTACGTAACAATTGCTTATTTTTTGGCTTAAGTTATCTGAAACACAACGCCAGAAAACTTTCACACACGTAAAATATTTTAGACTGTGTGTGAACTCCTATTTTTATTTTAGTATTCACCTAGCGGGGTAACTATAGCTGGCTCAAACCGACTTCAATGGGGATTATAGGCGGACGATGATGTTAATAGTACTTACAACATAATATTATCTAACTGAAATGCACTTAAATAATTAATAACCGTTAACTACCGTTTAAGTTATCATACAACGATCGTATTGTTTTAACAAGCCCATACTTACGCAAAAATTACATCACCCGATCTCATAAGCTAAAAGGCCCCACTTATTTAACAAACTATTTAAACCAATTTAAACTTTGCGACCGCAATATAAAGTCTATTTTCCATCGAATTAGTTTGCAAAAGCCGTCACACTATGCAATTAATCACTCTTGGTACGTGTTTACATTAAGTTTGAGGTTTTAACAATGTATAATGAATTTATGGTGCTTGATGAATGGGACAAACTTCCAAGCGTAGTGTTAAAGACGTTGTAAAACAATTAGGAAGTTATTTATTACAGTAAAAAAGGCAACTTAACCTTTTAGATGGCGAAGAGCTTTTTAAACGGGTAATTTTAAGCATACATAAGTACAAGTAGGTAGGTATTAGAAATTATATGTAGATAAAACACCTAAGTACCAGCCGGCCTAGCCAAGGTTACAATCGCTATTGCTTTGACAACGAAAAGCTTTACGTCTCTCTATCACTCTTCCATATTAGTGCGACAGTGACAGTTGCGTTTCGATCGCTATGGTCTCAAGTAACTTTTAAATGAAATGTAATGAAAGGTGCTCTGGAAGAGATCGCTTTTTAGCAATAAGACCGCCTATTGTTTGCCTCTACTTCGGTTTCTGTTTTCTTTCTGTATTGTTTTTTTATTAAGTGTGCAATAAAGAGTATTTGTATTGTATTGTTCTAAATAGGCACGTTAATATACCTACCTGAACCTGGCGTTATTATTAATCTTACCTACCTTCGAATATCCCTACTTTATCATGGTAAAAGAATTCTACCCTTGTCTTAAAATGCGAACAGTTTCATCAACCGAACTGAATCCCCGAACGCAAAATAAACTTCCACAGCAATGAAACTGTGAATATTCCGCCGGAGATAAAAGTTTTATTTCCAAATTCTATATCTGGTATTGATCAGCCGAGTGAAATTGAGATGGTTTTGAGGTTATTCAAGTACACGCAGCGCGGCGGTCTCCATCGCTTAGGTAAGCGATTTGGTTGATTTGAAAGTGAAATAACATAAATTCTGTCGTACGTAAATGTAACAGTCTTGGTAAAAATTAATAAAGGGTGCCACTGAGTGTAAGCAAGCAACATTACCTATATATTTCGTGCATTTATGACGATGAAGGCAAACAGCAAATAATCATTTTATCCATTCTGTGATTCTCAAGTGCATCCTGTAGTTTTGATGTTTTGGAAAACATGAGAATGCAAAAAGATTGGTATTCGATGTTTTTTTAAAACTCCACATTTAATACATTTTTCACGCTATACCGAAATACACCAACAACTAAATATATCACAAATTGGACCGAAAAGAAAAAAAAAAATCCGTCTTGTTTACGCTCAATGTTAAGCACATTATCAAGTACCTATTTAGTTTTTACATTTTTCGCTAGCCGCTTTATGTAAATTTACAATATAAAATCGACTTCAAAAGTTACAACCTCTTTTCAATTTTATTACCATACTAATATTTAACGTTCCCCAATTCAATCAAACTATTAGCAAGTCCGAAAACAAAATCCATTATAACTTTCTCACGGTGTAGACAGCGCCATCCATGTTTTGTTTCCCGAACTAATAGGTCCTGCGGTTGTAACCCATCTGCTGCAAGATGGAGCGAGCAAGCTTGTTTATGGAGTTAAGGGAAGTTAAAGCCTGACAACAGTTTATTTAACCCTGAGATAGTGTCGCTTCAAACAGCTTACGTATGGCAATAATGTGCGTACGTCATGTATAGTTGGTGTAGTGGGCATTGGCTTCATGTTGATACTCGTATAATGTCAGAAACATTGCTTACAGAGAATTCGGTTCTTTCAATTTGCCTATTCGTCAAAATCTGATTCTAAATATTCAATATTTATATATGCTTCGTGTTCTGACTCTGACGAAGTCTGATTTTCATCAGATGTTGTGTCGCTCTCAGGACCACTAACCTCGATTATAAAACGTTCAGTCTCCAATTCGATTATAGGACCTTTATTCCTATAATCGTCTTCAATTTTTTAAACATGGTCACAGCAATTGCTCCAATTTTCTTGAGTTAATTCCTATACGATACGATAACCAGTTCAATACAACCACACTATAAAACGTCAATACCGGTCATGTCAACAACCAACTTTAAAACATTGTTTATTGGAATGCTATGTAATCCTTCGTCTTTTTGAAGCTGTAAGTATTTGATTGCATTCACTACAATTTTTTTCGCATCGTTGGAATATTTTTTTGGCATTTTTGTAATAAAACCGTTTATATTTGAATATAGTCGTAGATATTTTCTATTTGTTTACATCGGTGACATTCAATGACATCCAACGTTCGTTGTCAAAGCGTACTTGTTGCCAGTAAAAGAAATTAGTACCATTGAAAATCCGCAAAATGGCGAGGGTCAAATAAACTGTTGTCAGGCTTTACTTCAGTTTTCCCTAGGTACCTATCCAAGTTCATTTTAACTTTTGTAACAATAAATGTGTTTATCATTGTCTTTATTATCGTAAATTATTATAATACAAAGCATTCATTATGCCACTTTCGTAATCGTATTCCACAATCATAATGATGATGATGCTAAATACCTAACCTAAGACGAAAAATAAATAAAGAAAATAAAAATGATGCTAAAAATTTTATAAAACTCGAAAGTAAATTATTAAGCAATACAATCCAATACCATCAACCTGTGTACCACCTCTAGGTTGTGAATATTAATATTGACACAGTCATTTTAAATGGGTTTAATAAATCATAACAACAATAAATGTTTACCGAACAAAATATCAAGTCTCATTCGCAATTACTCAAATTAAAACATAAATAGACTGACAACATAAATATTTACACGGGACCGCTCGGGTCAAACCTTTCAGGGCCTTTTAGACCTTTGCCGAGGTCCCGGTTCCTCTGTGGAAGAACAAAGTAAATCACATTTTTACAAAAATGAGATGACTACAGATTTTGAAACATTTTTATTTCGATTACAAAAAAAAAAGAAAATATTTAGGGTAAAGTGTCATTCTATGGAACTTGCTAAGTACAGTCAAGGAATTTAAATTCCGACCCATTTCGTACTTTGTCACAGTGACAACCGTATGAGGTCTCTAGCGGCTTTCATATTGATTGTCACTGTGACAAAGTACGAAATGGGTCGGAATTTAAATTCCTTGACTGTATGTAAACAAACCGTCATATTGAAATTGTCTCTGAATGATGAATTTTCTATTGACATTTGTTTACATAGTTAGCAAGTTCTATAGAATGACACTTTAACTACCTATATTCTATACTCTAGTAGGTATTCGTCGCGAAAAACAAAGTTAATGGCTACTTTTCCTTCATTATCATTAGAAAATCTTTACCAAAACAAAGTATAATAAACGCACAAACCACAACGGGATAAAATATCCTAAAACCGAATCTTTGGAAAATTTACTCTGAAATACGCATACGAAAAGAATATTTCAAGTTCATAGCCATAGTAAGCCATATTAGTACTAAAACAAGGTCGATTTTAGTATATTTTTTTACTTGTCGGGTGACAAGCAAAAGTCACTAATTATACTTGTCACCCGACGATTTTATAAATTCATAAAAAGCTGACGCGAAATTGGCACTAAACTGTCAAATTCTCATATAAAATCCGCGTCAATTTTAGTGAATCGACTTAAACGTTCTCGATTTAATAAAAAGTATTTGTATTTGCCCTTTTGGGCACATACGTACATCTGTTTATTCGTTAGAAATATATTTTTTGTAAAGTAAAATTAAAAAAACAAAACCTTCATTTTGCCCTCCTGAAATTTCGGAAAAAACTGTTTTCCTGGTTCTGCTATGGGGCAGCCGAGCACTCGAGGACAATTTAATAAGCTTTCATGTAAACAGGTTCTTACCCGCCGTAAAGGGCTGCTGATGATGATAATGATAAAGTAGAATGTTATGTTTTACAGGTTTAAACAAATTTGGACATTTTTACCTGGCTGGCAAGAGCGTTTTATTGGCAAAAACATGCAGATTGCTTAGTAAGTAGTTACCGTGTCGCATAGAAGATTGCAAGTCTAAAGGTATTATGGATCATGAGCGCTAGATACCAAACATCTAGAAACCTGCACATTCCTTTTTAAGCGTTAACCGTTATGTTTTCGACGTGTATCAACCTGTACCATCTATGTCAATATCAAAGAATATAATACAGGAGAAGAACGATAACTCCATACAAAAAAAATGTCCCCAAACGTTTATACGTTTATACTAGTAGCGCCTTCGTTGTGTACCAAACACTAAAGTTGACAACCGGTTTAGCCTGGAGGGTATTGGTATTATAGGTATATAGTAATTCTGTTGATAAACATAGTTATCTTCATATCACGAAATATATGAAAGATGCAAATAAACCCTTGTTTGTGGTATTATCAATTGATTTAAATAAAAGGCATGTTTATGTTTATAACATTATATTATTTATTAAAAAATGTTTTACATATAGAAATATACACTAAAAACTGGCAACTGGCAACTTAATAAAAAAATAGACATTAATAAAGCGCATTCACAAAGTTTTCAGTATTATACAAATAACATTAGGCATGCCTACCTATTACACTTTACATACAGATACACTACACTTTACACACGGCATTTTACACAGATTTCCAACTTGTATTCATACATTTCGTCACGGTTAATTTACGCTTTCCAGATGCGTTATGACTCGGTTCCTTCTGAACCCACTAAAGCTGTAAATTTCACTCTGGCTGCTTCAACAGCCGTTGCTCCGCATTTAGCACATTTTCTATGTGCATTGCTGTAATCCATGTAGGTTGCTGTAATATATTTTTTATTATGGTGGGTAGACGTACCTACCCTCCATATATTTTATGAACATTGATAAAAACAGTTGGTAGCAAATATTCATTATAAAACTTAATCGCGTGTAATTAAGTTTTAAGCATTATAAGTACCGTTTTATGATTAATAATGTATAAAATTCGTAATAATTTAAATCAGAGTTGAGAGCAATGTTGCTGTAGAATTTTTTTTTTTTATTACTCGCAACTTTTTCTCGGAAGCCAACGCACACATAGAAGCTTCAGGCGCACACATGCGCAATTATTTGGGGACATAACTTTCTTAGGAAGTGAACAGGCCTTGGTCAATATTCAGGCTAATTCGAACGTATACTAACATCTGAATGATATTTGAATCCGTAGGTATTGGTGCGTTAGTCGATAACGAAATAACATGATTCAAATATATCATTCAGTGTACGTTCGGATTGGCCTCACTCTTTATTCCCTTGAGCTTTTAAACAGTTTGATTAAATTTATGATTGAGGTGTAGCTCAATTCACCAATTAAAAATGGAAAATAGAAGAAGAGGTGTAGATGCTTCGTTATAACATAAAATGGCAGCACAGTAAAATAAAAAAATATGATATAAAATTAGCGCCCAAAATATTGTGGGTAGGGTAAGTACCACAGGTAACCACCAAATAAATATTTTCCATGTTTTTTATTAGCTGGCTTTTCTATGTTTCATTTATTCATAACCGAATGCATTAGTATGACACTTTTTATCATACATATAACAACATAGTTTTGAATAGTCTAGAATATATTTTTCACCACACCAGCTCGGAAAGGCTTACTTTGCACTTCAAAAACTGATAGCAAAGTTGCATTTTATTCACATGTGAGACAAAGTAATCAAATGCAAATTTTGAGTTAGTTTCTTATGTTTGCTGGTAGAAATGACTTTTAAATGATGATTTTGGATGATAAATATTTAATAACATTCATTTGGATTTGAGTTGGTTTGATTTTGTTTGATATTTTACATTTAATATTTGCTTCAGGTTGGTGTGGTGAAAAATTTTGTGTTTCACTCGGGGGCAAATTTTGTTTAACCCTCGTGCTTTGAAACCCTCGCAACGCTCAAGATTCCATTTTTCGAACCACTCGCTACGCTCGTGGTTCAATTTTGGAATCTTTCGCTGGCTCGGGTATCAATATTAGCACGAGCGGTTAAACAACAACTTTGCCCCCTTGTAAAACAAATAACTATTTAGTTTAATACCTATTATAAGAAAGGAAACTTACTACATTTATTACGGCAACGTCTAGTCGGTGTGTATTGTAAAATCCCAGTTCACGTCCACTGTATTTACAGTAAAGTTAATAAGCTGCAGTGTGGACTCGGCTCCACGTGACATGGACGCCTGTGGCGCCGAGATTAGCTAAGTCCGACAGCAAAAATACTCTTGAAATTGCTTTAAACTTGGCATTTTGCATATAAGTATAGAGGTACAATAATATAGAGAGGACATGGGGGAGGGGCCAAATGACCGAACGAGATGCACTTATGGAACTTTCAGTAGGAGTAGCAGAGAAAGCGGTATTAAATATTGCTTGTCCTTGTCAGAGTCTCACTTTTTGTTTGTTCCCCACCAAAAATTTAATATGGTTTATGGTGGGCAACAAATAACCCGACCGAATTACGTAGATTGTTTTTGGTATATTGTCAGGAATGTTAAAACGTGTTTTTAATATTGTCGCTTTGCGTATGTTTTGTCCCTTACGGAGGCACGCATATAACACTTCTATAGGATGCTACTTCTATGGCATTTTGTCTTTCAATTCATTCATACTTGCAAATCTGATATTCTTCTTCTTCTCAGTCGTGTGCTTTTGTCAGAGTGGTCCTGGCTGATTTGGCTGGTCTTCATTCCCGGTAATGTTGGTAGACTTCAAACTTTCTCTTGCGATGTCTCTCCATTTCTGACGGTTGATAGCGTTGCGAGTGCATTCGACTACGAATGAATTCGTCTTTATTTTTAAAAGGGCGGTCCATCCCGTAGGAGATTGTCCTCTGGATCTTTTCTCTTCGATCTGGCTCTATACTACCAGCATTTCCCATGATTTCACATTTCTGGATACATGGATAAATCTGATATTAATACGCGATAATAACGCCGTGACAACGTTGTATCATATCAAGGTAAAAACTTAATCAATTTTAAATTACATTCAGCCTCACATGGTCATTCTAGAACAGCTCGTTTCACTGTCCACTCTGACACCTGTAACTTTTAATTGGAATTAAGATCAGGTAAAAACACGTCGTGTGTAATTTGATTTTCCTGAAAATCCCACATCCTCAATTTTGAACGTTCTAAAAATGCGTTATTTTTATGCGTAAAACATCATAAAAGTATAATAGGTTCTTTCTAACGTAATTGGAAAAAACGTGCCCCATGTTTTCCACTCCGTTCCTTTAAATAGATACCGTTTTATGTAGGTAATTATAATCAAGTAAGTACCTAGGTGTAACGGATATAAAATGAAAATTCGAGAAATGTATGAAAGTTCCAGGACACATGTTTGTTCTAGTGACGCTTACGCTAATTCGTCATTTTTAGGGTTCCGTACCCAAAGGGTAAAACGGGACCCTATTACTAAGACTTCGCTGTCCGTCCGTCCGTCCGTCCGTCCGTCCGTCTGTCACCAGGCTGTATCTCACGAACCGTGATAGCTAGACAGTTGAAATTTTCACAGATGATGTATTTCTGTTGCCGCTATAACAACAAATACTAAAAACAGAAAAAAATAAAGATTTAAATGGGGCTCCCATACAACAAACGTGATTTTTGACCAAAGTTAAGCAACGTCGGGAGGGGTCAGTACTTGGATGGGTGACCGTTTTCTTTTTGCTTTTTTTTTGTTTTTTTTTTTGCATTATGGTACGGAACCCTTCGTGCGCGAGTCCGACTCGCACTTGCCCGGTTTTTTTGGTGGTCCGTCGACAATTGGTCGTTTGACACAATAGTAGCAAAATGTAGATTGTTTTCAATGAGCAAAAAATATCTACTTGTTTGATTTACTTTTGAGGAAAAACAATTTTGAGCAAGTAACCTTACGAACCTTACAATAAGTTCACTTATTTAATTGCCTTTATTACAACGTTATATTCTTGATACGTAACATGATATTCCAAATCAATAATCAAACCCAGCAACAACACAACATTTTTATAATACAATCATTACTCGAGTAAAGCTATTCCTAATTGCAATTACCACGGCTTCCCTCGTTTTTCTACCGATTACTCGTAATTTAATTCTACCGAATGAATATTGAACAGACTGTACTGAATTTTAATACCTAGTTCATTAAACCGTGGGTCGGTTAAGGGCTTAAGCAATTTATTGCTTTTAATTTTGTAGACAAATGGTAGCGCGGGATCTTTAGTAATTATTTTGAGGTTCTATTTAATTTAATTTCGTCCGGTTGGTAAGCTAGTTCTTAGTTAAATATTATGAATAATTAGGTTTAATAAAGGTAGTAAGTATTTGAAGGAGATAAACTATGTATGTATGTATGTATATGTATAATTTTATCATAACAGTTTTGAATAATTCACGGTTAGTTTCACTAGACTTGTATCGACCGGGATATGAACCGTGATTACTATTTTTATTATTTTCTAGCTCCCGATATTTAACTTTGACACCCAATTGCTATCACCAGTTACCCGTGAACAAGATGCATGTAATTGCGTCAAAATATCGGGAGCTCAAAAACAATACAAAAATGTAATCACGGTTCATATCCCGGTCGACATAAGTCTCGTGAAACTAACCGTGAATCATTCAAAACTGTTATGATAAAATTTAAAACTTTCGCGTTTTGAACACAGTTATATTAACGCACATTTATAGACGGGTCTAACGCGAAATTAAAGGTAGGTAATTGAAGAAATTTCGCGTTAGACCTGTCTATAAATGTAAGTTAATATGTTATGATAAACTATGTATTTATCACTCGCTATAGTCTGTATCTTTAAGTATTTAAATGAAAGTAAACAAACAATTTGTAAATTTTCGGGTAGTTATTACATTTGTTGGTTAACAGACCAATTACAAAACCGCCTGGATCAGTCACTGAACGACCTGCCTTCAACCTAAATTATTTGATCGTGTAATATTTTCATCTACCCTCAACTGGCTTAAGGAACTTTGAGGGTAGTTTTTGTTTACTTTTATATAAATACCTAAAGATACAGAGTTTAGGTGTAAGGTAAACGGCCCCAAGTTCGTGTTAGTACGTTATTTCGTTAGTTTTTTTTCTGGCGCAAATAATAAGGAATTCAAATATCTTTTATTCAAATTATACATATGAAAAAAATCTGTATTATTTAATCTCTTCAATAAAATAATAAACAATATTTTAGTGATTAAACTGAGAGTAATACGACGGTCGAAACTGTCAGACGGCCGCGAACAGCTGTGTTGTATGCGTGCACTTTTTTTAGGCGTAAGGTGCGCGCTCTTACTTGTTAAGCTTATAGGAAGGAAAAGCTAAACCCATTCGAATAAAAGTTATTGGGAGTGTTTCTGTGGGTTCCTTAGTAATTGATTTGATAAGAAAAAAGATAGAATATATGCATAGAAATAACTTAAAATTGCAATAAATCGACTCACGAAATAGCGGTCATTTTATTTTTCGTGTGTCTCCTATTTCGTGCCACTAACGAATCAAGGATTTTCTAGGTATATTTTGAGTGCTTGTTTTTAAATATAACAACGAAGATAATTAAAAAAATAAATTAGAAAACAATTAATGTATGTCATGAAGTTTCGTATGAGCGAAATTCGGTATATGTTTTTTTCACTAGAATTCTCATAAAACGAGTTTGAATGTGACCCGAGTTAAAAATTTTAAGGTATGTTCCACGTATATTCTCATATTAACTACTAGCACAATTTTATTTAATATTAAATTTATTTGGTTTATTTTTGTGTATGTTTATATTTAACGTATAAGATAGTAAATAATTTTTTTTTTAATTTTTTTTTTTTTAATTTTATAAAATTTTAATATTATATTTTTTTTATTTAAATAGTTTGGCTTTTAATCAAGTATTAAAGTACCCATATGGTTTACATAGTCTTAATTCAACCATTAAAGTCGACGAGTACAAAAAACTTTAAGCTAGCTCTCAATTTAACATTTTTTAAATATTATTTTTAATTTGACCTTACAATTATTCGTAAGTAGGTAAGACCGTTAAATATTTAAAATGATTATCAGCAAATTATCACCAATTACTCTAAGAAAACTTTATGCCGAAACAGGGGACACGAATTCACGAACTTAGGAGCTGACCTAAATTTGTATCACGAAATGGGAGCCAAATAAGAGGTTCACGAAAAAATTAATATAAAAAAAAGTTTCAACTAAAACCCCACAGTTTATACATTAAATTATTAACAAAGAACTAATATAACTTATTCAAAAGCTTTCAAGGTATTGATATGCTTAGTAATATTTAAAAAAAATATACAAACTCTCAACTGACTCTCAAGAGCCTTAACCTGCCGAAACAGGGGACCTTTACCTTATACGACCTTTAGAAGTATTTTTTTTAATTCAATGAATGCAAGCGTCCAATCTGCCTCTCGTGGCAAACGCGGCCTATTTCGCAACAATGTGACCGCCAACTCGTTTCCGCGCGACTAACGACGCGCCGCAGCTTTGTTCCACACTCGACCCCGAATACAGACTAATTATTTTCATTGTATCTGGATTAAAGGGGGCATAATTCGTTTATGGTTCATTTTAGGTTGCTTACTAAATTTTGAAAATCTGAAAACTATTACCGGATTTCAACTATCTCTTCGACCATACAAATCTCACACTTACAAGCAAATAGTTTTAATTTTTTAAACACGTCAAATAAACTAATTTAGAACTAGTTAGTTTAGGAAAGGTTCGTGATAGTTGTGGTTAGTTTAGGGATATTTTAACAAAGGAAATTTTAACGAGAGTAAGTAAATGCTATTACTATAATATAACGATTTAAGCTGATTTTGTATTTCTACATTATAGTTCGTTTTTTTTAGCATTAGAAAGAACTCCACAGAAGCAAGCGTGCAGTTCTTATCAGGCTCTTGAATTGTTAATAATTATTGAGTTGTCTAATGTAGCGTGGTCAATACATATAATTTACTTCAAATTATTACCGCTAAAAGTGCCGGATTTGGAACCACAAGCTTACTTCTGCGAAGTTCTTTCTAATGCTAAAAAAAACGGACTATAGTACATTATAACAACAGCTAATAACACATTTACTCGTACCATGTAAATCCGTTGATATAAGTTTCCAATTTATAGTATATAGGAGAGCTGTTACCAGCGCAAAGAGTATTAGGTATTAAGTTGTAGAAACCACACTTTACATATTTCTGATCAAGTGTCACCTAAGTATTAATTAAAACTGAATATCTGATCTCTGATGTCAACGAAGTTACATGGTAAAAAACTATTAAAGTAATTGAAAAACTGCTGAAAAATTCGTATACGAGTACATCGTAGCTCCCGCATCTGAGAACCTACCACCAATATCATATACCGGGTGTGGCCTGTAATATGAGCAAAAAAATTAACTGTAGGCTGTACTCCTCATACTGATCAACATTTGTTCAGCGACTTTTGAAAATAACTTGTACTTTGATTTTTAAAACACTTAAAGTTTATTCTAAGACGCAATGTATTGCGAATTTTGTTATGTTTAAGGCGTGACAAGCAACGTCAATCACAATTATATGGCGTGGCGATGGCGTCCATTGAAGATAATATTTATTTTGTATGAAAAATAGGGAGTCTAAATACTTCATAATTTTTAAAAGTTGTTGAACAAAAGTGTCACCGTTTGAGGAGTACAATCTATGTTTTAATTATTTGCTCATGTTACAGGCCACACCCGGTATTTAATCGTAAATCGTTGCGTATCTATTATCGCTGAATATTTAAAAGTGATAGAGAGGCAGATAGCGATGTTGGCGGAGGCCCTCTGGAGTTCTCATTTCCTCTGGTTGGTAAACGTTCGACTCGCAGGAGCTCGGCAAGCAATAAGGACACATAATAAGACCCTCCGAGGCTGAAAGGTACATCTAACCTAAAGCAAAACCAATCCATCTCAATTCCGGAGGTAACCCATTCGTTTCATGATTAAATAAAGGCTTATGAATATCAAATGGACCGGAATTCTGGCTGTTATCTCTATCATTTATTGCAATTACTATTTGCTCACATCGAGACAAGCAAAAGTCACTAATTTTGCCAAATAAAATCGACCTTCTTTTAGAATTAATATGCAAGCAATAGTGAACATTGCTATGAAGTTGTGGTGGTACTTAGTGACTTTTGCTTGTCACCCGACGGTAACCTACCTAAACAAAATGTACATTAGCTCACACACAACCTACAGAGAACATGTCAATTACTAAATTGTGCTATATATTAAATACATGCATTCGTTACGCACAACTAAAGCTGTTTCGTACATATTGGCTGGTCCAATTTCTATGAGAGTGTATTTTTTTTTGCGTTTTCGGGGTAGGTCCCATAGTAAAAGTTGCTCAGTATAATCCCAAAATCTCTGTGGCAACGGGAAGGCACTTATTTTTTGGCCACCGTTGTAGATAAATTAAACTATAATGTAGAACTATGGTGCTACTTACTAATGAATAATACAACAAAATTAAACTTTGTTGAGTAGACCTAACTTTATTATGATAATTCTCATTTGCATCTTTGTAATGACTTAATGATACAGGTGCTCCTATGACTCAAACACAGTCGTGCCAAAACTCTAAACCGCATCCAGACAATTTTCATTAAATTTAACTACACAAAGTCAGCTAATTAGGTAGTTGCTATTCGGCAAACGTTGCAATTAGGCTACTGAGCTAAGAATTTGCTTATTTAAATAAGAAAGACGTATGCGCCTACCCTTCCTTTGGAAACTTATGCTATTTTAAGATAACTCATTAGAATTCTGCTTCTAAAATGTCGTAAGCGGTGGGATCTTCCTATTAAGTACGTCATTTTATTCCAGAAAGTAGAATTGCATTATTATGGTAATGTAATTTGGTATAAATGCTAATTCTAAGCTTTTATTGGTGTTGTTGGTATAATCACAGTATTTGAAATACTGTTATCATCGCAGGAGCAATGAATTAGCTGATAATGCGTTTTCTGGTGGATTAAGAGGGGGTGTTCGGAAAATTGTAGGTTTTATATTGACTTTTTACACGTTTTAATCAAGAGACAAAACTCACGAAAACATGTATAATCTGCTAAGGTACCATGGTCTCGTAGAACCCAAGTTGAGTTATAGTGTTATTTTTTGGGGTCACTTAACTTACACTTGTGGCTAAAATAGGCAAGTTTCCTGGAGGACTAGCCAATATGACAATTGTTGATAGAAAACGCCAAACAAAACTTAAATAATGTATATATGTATTTATACCGGGTGTGGCCTGTAATATGAGCAAAAAATTAAACTGTAGGCTGTACTCCTCATACTGACCAACATTTGTTCAGCGACTTTTAAAAATAACTTGTGGTTTGATTTTTAATACACTTTAAAGTTTATTCTAAGACGCAATGTATTGCGAATTTCGTTATGTTTAAATGCGTGACAAGCAACGTCAATCACAATGATATGGCGTGGCGATGGCATCCATTGAAGACAATATTTATTTTGTATGAAAAATACGGAATCTATTATACTTCATAATTTTTAAAAGTTGCTGAGCAAAAGTGTCACCGTTTGAGGAGTACAATCTATGTTTTAATTATTTGCTCGTGTTACAGGCCACACCCGGTATAAATAGTCACGTGACTTTTCATAGAATCTGTCGTTGCGATACTTTTTTACTTTTCGTTTGGCGTTTGTCGATGCAGGACTGTCATAATGGCTAGGACTCCTGGAGTATTTCTCAAGGGTACAAAAGTTGCAGTAAATCAAAAAGGCATAGATTTTATGACTAATATCGTCTGAGCGGTGTAGGGGCGCGTCGTAAACCCAAAAAAATGTGAAGGACTATAAAAACTGTTTATCGCCCAAGTGATAAGAGATAACTTTTATGCTGTGTTTTTATTTGACGCACAAATTCACCTACAAAAAGAAAATAAATCAATTTACTCGAGAAATAAAAATGTTTTTACAACCTTTTTATTGTTGAGGTTGTCGGTTTAAAAAATAAAGTTCTCACTTGCATATGAACGAGTAGGTACTATCTCAATGGTACATACCATTTCTATTGTATATAATGATAGGTATGTAGGTAACTTATGAAATAAAACTATTGAAACGGATTATATCGTGTATATAGAATGCATGCTTTACAGCGATCGTGGTTAACGGGTGACCGACCTTGAGGGGCTGTCCATAAATTACGTCATCGATTTTTGACGATTTTTGACCCCCCCCCCCTATAATCATCCAAAAATCATGCCTCAAATGACCCCATTTCCTCCTACTTTATGCTACCGTCATCCGATGTCCACCCCCCCCCCCTAATTTGAAATGACGTAATTTATGAATAGCCCCTAAGTCTAAACCGTAAAATTATTCAATATTTTTGTGTTGTTTTATCAGAAGCTTATTATTATTTGTTCCTGAGTCATGGTTGTTTTCTATGTATTTAAGTATTTGTATATTATATATATCGTTGTCCGAGTACCCACAACACAAGCCTTCTTGAGCTTACTGTGGGACTTAGTCAATCTGTGTAAGAATGTCCTATAATATTTATTTATTTATTTATCCTTTAAATTCGCCCAAATCTTGTATCTTGTAAGTCGTAATCGCCGTTCCCAAGTTTTGCGACATTACGATACAAACATACTAAGCGTTTTACGATTCGCTCTAGACTTCCCTTTGTTTGCTTCTTTTCTTCGCATTACGGAAATATTTGGAAGTGAAAAGTATTTTCAAAGATATACACTTCAGAACAATGAAAGTTAAGGTTATTTATTTTCAAGACAAACAAATATTAACTTATATTAGTTACTTCCACAAAGATAAAAGATTTTCTCTCTTGTTTTTAAACTATTTATCTCACATAGTGCTTTTCGTGTATTTTTTCCCATTCACCCTTCTATTCTAAACCCTAATCATCCAAATATGACTTCGGATAGTATCTTTTACCATCACTCCCTCAATATCTTTTACCATCATGTCTCGACACCTTGTTTTTAATACGCTTTTGGATCTATTGACTTTTTTGTCTGAAAGCATTGCGGCTGTATATCAAAAAATTAAGTCGTTTTTGGTTGGGAAAAAGCGCCGGGGAAACGACAGGTGGCCAGTAAGCCCGATGCATACTTAGGTAACTTTAAATTTGGAAAAGCTAAACTGGCGAGCGTGTATGAGGAATGTTATGAAAGTGAAGGAAGCGAAAGAGGTATATCAGGATCGTAGCAAGTAGAAATCCGTGGTCTCTGCCTATCTCTCCGGGAAATAGGCCTGATGGTTATATATGTATGTATGTAGCTGCTAGCTAAACTATCCTAGTGCCATGTCCACAAAGTTAGCCTTATAACGCGTCGTTAAACCAATTACGAATGTATGGAGTCGATACTGGATCAAACTGTAAGTACTTGGAAACTTGGCGGCGCAGCTTGGTCAATATTGCGCTGAGATGCGGGTCACAAAACATGGATTAATAACAGTAGGGTAGATTACAGATGTACCTATAGATGTAGGGACTGGGCCGTCTTAAACTATGCTGGGGCCCTTGGGCATATACGAACTATTATGGCAAAAGAACTGATTTGTTTTTGATACCAAAATTGTATAACGAAATTAACTACCTAAGGGAAGAAAATAAATGTAATAGGGCTAAATTTAAAACTGAGTTAAAAAATACGTTATTGGATAATATACCCTAACATTTAAACTGTACCTAAAATATACCTTTACCTGAATTTAGTTGTTAAGTTAAGTTTAGTATTTAGTGCATAGCATAATATGTATGTTTGTGAAGATGAGCGCGATCTCGCCAATTGCAGTTTGGCGAGGAATATAATGTTTATAAAAGTGTTGTGTACTTTATGATAAATAAATTAAAAAAAAAAAAAGAATTTGGGGCCCTTTCGGAAAGTCTTCTTCTTCTTCTGGTTATCCCGGCATTTCACCACGGCTCATGAGAGCCTGGGGTCCGCTTGACAACTAATCCATGATTTGACGTAGGCACTAGTTTTTACGGACTGCCATCTGACCTTCCAACCGAGAGGGTAAACTAGGCCTTATTGGGATTAGTCCGGTTTCCTCATGATGTTTTCCTTCGCCGAAAAGCGACTGGTAAATATAAAATGATATTTCGTACATAAGTTCCGAAAAACTCATTGGTACGAGCCGGGGTTTGAACCCGCGACCTCCAGATTGCAAGTCGCACGCTCTCACCGCTAGGCCACCAGTGCTTCAAAGTAAAAAAGCGAATTAAACTAACATTTTTCTACTATGATCTTCTATTTATAATGGGTAATCAAATATACTGTTATTGTCTGTCCTTCTATTGTTAATATCCATGGAGGAAAATGTAGACTTCATTTATATGAAAAGGCGTTTTTGCGCGATCGTCCACTTTCGTTTTTTCGTCTTAAATGTTAAACTTAACTGAAATACTTATACCGGGTGTGGCCTGAAATATGAGCAAAAAATTAAACTGTATGCTGTACTCCTCATACTGATTAACATTTCTTCAGCAGCTTTTAAAAATAAATTGTGGTTTGATTTTTAATACACTTTAAAGTTTATTCTAAGACGCAATGTATTGCGAATTTTGTTATGCTTAAGGCGTGACAAGCAACGTCAATCACAATGATATGGCGTGGTGATGGCGTCCATTGAAGGTAATATTTATTTTGTATGAAAAATAGGAAGTCTATATACTTCATATTTTTTAAAAGTTATTGAACAAAAAGGTCACAGTCTTTGAGGAGTACAATCTATGTTTTAATTATTTGCTCGTGTTACAGGCCACATCCGGTATAGTTTTGATGACTAGCTAAAACAGCGAAATCAGGGAACCCTTCATTATGTTAACTTTTTACTATTTCTTGCTATAAAGGAATTAAATACACATTCTTTAAATGTTTTACTGTCAACAATGACTGACAACCTATTTTGTCACGCCACGTATAAGTAGTAGTAGTAGTAGACTCTTTATTGTACAAAAAGACATTAAAAATAACATACAATTAGTAAGAAGTACAAAGGCGAACTTATAAGGGCCGTAGCAGCCAAATGTTAGAACCAGAGAACATCAATCTCTGTTTATTCACTTTTTAGTGCAGTTCTGATATTCCCAGTCAACGGATTGCAAAATTTATACCCTGCACCTAAAAAGAATCAACAAGCATTCAAATTCATTGAAATTTCAACCTTAATTGTCTTGAAATAAAACGCATTTTGGACGTAAAGGATTAATTACACAGTCTTTTGTCTCTGGTGAAAGGCTAACAAGGGAGCCAAAAGGTTCAGTATCAAAGCGAAGCTGCAATTGCAGTTTAATCCATCGGTTCTCATCGGCCATTAGACGGGTCTTAACCTACCAGAGCATGCCCGTAATTGCTTCAAATAAAGTTATTTTAATCACACCTACATAGACCAGAAACCACCAGAAAAAGATATACTAATAAAAACACATTTCTTGAAGTGTTGATTTAAAATTAAATAGTTATTTACGGTACAAGTGCGGAAAAGAGGAAATTCGAAACGAGTTGCGAATGCACATTTTGAGAGAGAAGCTCAAAAGAGGTATACCTTTTTAAGGAGAGTAGGCCGGGACCGAGGGCTTCCTGTTATTTTTTTTAGTCGAATGCTAATAATTATAATGTGTCTTTTGTGTGTAGTTATATAATATACATATGTGTTAGGTATTTCATGCCACCACAGAACATTCAAATGGGATGCAATTCATTAGAACGATGGTTAAATGTTTTTGCGGGTTGCAACAATAGTTGGTTCGAGTTTGTGTGGTACCGCCGCGGGCGTTGTCAAGGGTTGTCACCCGCAGCAAGTTTGTGCTCTTCAGCGGCCCGTATTTTGTAATTTCTTATTTTTCACTGTGTTGAGTACACATCCACATCCAAAGAAAAGAAACTTGATAAAGGAAATTAAAGGTGACAGTCCATTTCCAACGAGCTGCAATACTGTTCATTTTACTATGGAAATTGACAATAACAGCGACGCGTTCAGTACCAGTCGTGCAGCTGCGGTGAGAAATGGAATGTTACCATAAGGGTAACATCCCATTTCAACGACAGCTGCACTACTGTCAATTTTACTATGGAAATTGACAATGACAGCGACGCGTTCAGTACCGATAGTGCAGCTGCGGTTAGAAATGGAATGTTACCATAATAGTGTCAGCTCCGTCGTCATCGCCGCAGCAGTAACGTAGCAACGTTGCGCGGCTGCTGCCATCCCAATGTCACCTACTTATACTAATAATATGCACTCTGTGGTCGGTGTAGACCCTGGTTAGAGCTTTACTAGCGCAATGGCAGACCCGCGCTCAATCTAACGGTTCTATGGACTCGTACAATACTCGAATGGGCCTGTTACATTGCACGTGCCACATTCTGTGAGCACGTAGTTGGTGCACTGTATTCGTCATTGCTTGACAATTCAACGTTTACGTACAGTCAGCCAAGAAAGTCATTCAATATATCAATCAGATGATAGAGTCGAAAAGTGGTATACCACTTTCTTGGCTGACCGTACAATTCAAATTAAACAATGGCTTATAAAATTTTCTAAAGAAAATTCTGCCCTAAAGTATTTCAAAAAGGAGAGTACATAATTTTGTATAAATGGAAATATACAAATACAAATAAAAATGCGCATGTGATGGAGTTACAAGTGATCATATGCCACGATAACCGCTTCCAACACGTCTATTTGTTACAATTGAAACTAATCAAGAGATATTGAATAAACTCCTTGCTGAGGTTTACAATGATTACTAACCATGACTGTATGGGTACCTGTTTGCTACCGAAAAGTTATGATATTTAAAAAATACAGTACATAGGTACTTACATTTCGCGTCGTACCTATGCAAATTCTTATAATATGATGAATAGTTGGTTCTTTCAATTAGGTTTATTTACGCTTTATTTAAATTTTTGCGGCTTATTGCAAAATACTTGTTGCATGTAAAATTTAATGTCTCAGCCTTTAGTGACAACTATAATAAACTACCACAGCCCATGTCCCCCAATATTACAATTTCACCGGCCGTATCTCTCGATCCAGACGGTTAGCCCGGCCTCTCACTCTAATTAAGAGATGGAATCTATCCTCAATTTCCAATTACGCATAATAGGCTGTTCGCCATTGTGTGGGCTCGGTCCATTCCTTCACACCTAGACGTAACGCATTTTGTGATGGCTTATAGCTTGACATTCGCATTGTTGCGAGAAAACATTGGCATTTGCGAATTAAGATCTATGTTATTAGATATTTTAGTTATATCAATACAGTCACTTTAAGATAAATTCTGTCAGGACATAATCATAATCATTTATTTGCAAATAAACAGGGTTACAACAACGCAACACAACAACAACAAGATACACAACACAACAGCAAAACAGTCAACTACAACAGCAAGGGTACACAACAACAACAAGGATATGGGGTTTTAACAAGGGTATAAGGGGTAAAGGGGTTACTTAGACAAGAGTTGTTATTCGGATTATACAGCAAATTAAGAAGAAATTGGGTTGACCTACTCATACATACACATAATTGAAGATAGTGCACGACCGCTTTTCCAATGGAAAATCTCCATACAAACGTAGTCCCACTTTCCTTTCTGGATACTAAATTAACATCATGCATGGGCAATATTGTTACTTAATTTGATCCACACCGTATGCACTATCCTCTTAAGCCAAATAATAAATGTGTCGACAAAAGTTAATGTCTATTTTGTATCTCACTGCATACAATTTTATTGATAAAAACAAAATTATACAGCATCATATTTCACACAGAATACATTGAAACAAATCTCTTTCGAAGATCGAATAGAACAGTAAAATATAACGGTCATAAAATAAAACTTTCAGATGCGGTTTTATATCTTCGCTGCAGTGGAAATCTTGACAATGTTTTATTGTAACATTTTTGATACATTTTTATATTTTAAGTACTCTCAGAAAGAGTAAGTAGTACTAACCTAACAGTAATACATTTATGACCATAATGATAATGATCCCTATAAAAGTGTTTAAAAATATGAAACTAAAATTGTAAGTTTCAAAACAAATATTTAGTATAAACATTTCCATAACAAGGAATTGTTTTTCCGATATACTCGTATACGCTTGTAAATAAATACTGAGGAATAACAAGACAATTCCAAATGGAAAAACTATTCACGAATTCCGCACGAACGAGGGAATGGTTCAGAAAACTAAATATTCAATGCTCGAAGTCCGCGACTGCGAAAAGAAACAATAAAGCCGTGTTAAACTGAGACATGTATAAAACGGGACGAGTATTTGGTGTAGGGCAGAAGCGGTAAGCCGTTTATCATATAGGGGAGACCGAGATGAGTTATGACAGAGGAGAGTTGTGACATCGTCGATTTTTTGGAATCTATTAACTAAAAACTAGATCGCAATAGCGTGCGTTTGTTAGTTCAAGTTACGAGCTAACAAACGCATACTGTTAATAGATTCCAAAAAATCGACGATGTCACAACTCTCCTCTGTCACAACTTACCTCGGTCTCCCCTATGATAAATTATAACTGACCGAACGAGCATGAAACGCGAGTGAAGCATCCCTGTCCGAATGCTTTCGAGTGTTCGTCTCAACAGGCCGCATTGCTCAACTGATTCTGGTGAAATTTTGTGAACAGGAGCGATAAAAATATAGATTTTTAGTTGATTCGGTTTATGGAATCAAAATGGGAGTTTTCAAAGTTTCCAGCTCACAGAGCCACTAGTGAAATAAAACTTGTGCCAAAAGCAAAAAATATGATAAAAGGTATGTATGTATAAGCACGTGGCATCTCCATGCTTATTCAAGGGTGCGCTAATCCACTTGGACCATGAATAAAGGGGCCCACTGATTATCAGTCCGCCGGACGGTATCGGCCTGTCAGTTGTTCGGAATTGTCAAAATTTTGTTCTAACTGACAGGCCGATACCGTCCGGCGGACTGTTAATCAGTGGGTCCCTTAAGCAGTGATGTAATTAACAGTGAGTAGTGAATTCGCAAACATGAGGCCAAGATTACCAGCTGCGCGCTCATCTCAAAGATTAAGCGTTTATATCGCTTTCTCCTATGACTTGACCCATGACTAAGCAGCGATTTAATATAACAGTGAGTAGTGAACTCGCGGAATATGAGGCCGAGATTACCAGCTGCGCGCTCATCTCCAAGATTAAGCCTTTTTCATCATTAAATCTAGCTTGGATATAAATATTAAGCAACGAACAAGTTTATAGTTTTCCTTTTAATAGTTTTCTTTTTAATCCTTTCGTGCTGGCTATAAGACTAAATTTTAAACAGCCGATGTATTATGGATGGCTTTACCCACGTGATAAAATAACTGTCACTTTTTAACACCATGGGATAGAAAGTGACGGACACAGTTTTATCACGCTGTCACGTAGACAAGAACGACCATATTATTATTAAAAGTGTTATAAGAACGACCATCATATCCGTACAGGTTAAATTGAATAAATAAAAAAATATCAATTCAGCTTAATAGTTTCGGTAATAACATTAACTAAATATAACTGACGTGAAACTAAGAGCACATAACGCCTTTTAAAAAAGAATATGGTACAGTTTATAGGTACCTAACTATAGTTCGACCAAGAAAAGTCTGCAACGATTTTGATAGCCCACGCAGTGTAAGTGATATTTAAAACTTCTAGGAAATTATGACGTATATAGTATATTATTATATTACTTGCACCAAAGACATATGTAACTTCGTATAAGATGAATAAAGTCTAAGAAAAAAAGAAAAAAACGTGCCTCGGAAATCAAGAAAAAGTCACCGTTTCATATTTAACAATTTTAACACATAGATATCAGTGAATGAACATGGGTCAAAATGATAATAAAAATAATAAAATAATTTATCCATATAAAATATATTCATTTTTTTTTAAATTTTATACGTGTTTATTTTGAGTTATAGTCGGGTGTCGATAGATGGCAGTAAATTTACAGTGACTACAACATTTACTATGACAGGACCCCTCTATTAGTAAGTATTCTTTTTGCTTGCACTGAGTGTGGCTATCAAAATCGTTGCAGCCTTTTCTTGGTCTAACTTCATAAATATTTTTTACCAAACGCTACGTTTAACGGCGTACACTACGGAACCCTAAATACACCATGCTCTTATTTGCCATGCCATTAGTAAAGCTGGCACTTTCACACTACAATTTCTCCTTTGACTCAAAGCGCTATTGTGACTCAGTTCTAAACTAGAATAGAGGGTGTTCCTGGAAATACGGATTAAATGGAACAGGGACATCAAGGTATTCCCTGATCTAATCAACTCATCACTTACTATGGAACTGTCTTTGACGTTGGGTTATTAAATGCAAATATTGACAAAAACGACTTGTTATGGTTAAATGTTTACAAATATACAGAGCGTCCCAAGACTATGGGACATCAAGGGATAGTACCTTAAATATCGTAAATAGGATATTTTGCTGAAAGAAGACATTATTTTAATTTAAAAAACAATTTAAACAGCATTCATAGATTTTAAATAGTTGCATGGTTGAACCGGGAATCGAACCCGCTACGCGAGAAAAAATAATCACCCTGTAGTTTTATCATACCGATCGAAAGGATTCATCATAAGGATTATTTTTTGCTAAATAACATAGTGTCAGAAATAAAAGCAAGACCATGAGTTTTAACAATTTTAACATTTTTAATTCAAAATTAATCAATTGAATTTATCAAATGCTCAAAATGATCCCATTCTGTTGAATACAAAGTCGCACTCTTTTGATTATTTCGCAAAATTTCACATCAAATGTTTAAATTCATGGTTTTTAGGGTTCCGTACCCAAAGGGTAAAACGGGACCCTATTACTAAGGGTCTCCCCAAATATATCGACGCGCATTCGGCAAAAGCCGATAGGAAAAAGCTTTATGTCCACGCAATAAGAGCGAAGAAGCCGACGACGCGTCGGCCGGCGCCGGCCGATGCGAGCCAAGCCGAACGACGACTTTTTCGCTCTTATTGCGCGGACATAAAGCTTTTTCCTATCGGCTTTTGCCGAATGCGCGTCGATATATTAGGGGAGACCCTAAGACTTCGCTGTCCGTCCGTCCGTCCGTCCGTCCGTCTGTCACCAGGCTGTATCTCGCGAACCGTGATAGCTAGACAGTTGAAATTTTCACAGATGATGTATTTCTGTTGCCGCTATAACAACAAATACTAAAAACAGAATAAAATAAAGATTTAAATGGGGCTCCCATACAACAAACGTGATTTTTGACCAAAGTTAAGCAACGTCGGGAGTGGTCAGTACTTGTATGGGTGACCGTTTTTTTTTGCTTTTTTTTTGTTATTTTTTTTTGCATTATGGTACGGAACCCTTCGTGCGCGAGTCCGACTCGCACTTGCCCGGTTTTTCTTTTATTTCTGACACTATGTTATTTAGCAAAAAATAATCCTTATGATGAAGCCTTTTGATCGGTATGATAAAACTACAGGGTGATTTTTTTTTCTCGTGTAGCGTGTTCGATTCCCGGTTCAACCATGTAATTATTTAAAAATGTATGAATGCAGTTTAAATTGTTTTTTAAATTAAAATAATGTCTTCTTAGCAATATATCCTATCTACGATATTTAAGGTACTTTCCCTTGATGTCCCATAGTCTTGGGACATCCTGTATAGGTAACTACAGTCTGACAAAAAGAGTAGAAATTGGTCTGGGTTTGCGCGGAATGATCATGATAATTGATAAAAACTATTACAATATTATTTTAATTTCCCCAAACTATCTCCGTAGGTACCAAATTCCGTCTAAATCAGTTCAGTCTTTTCAGCGTGAAACGTTAACAGACACACACACACAGGCAAAGTTACTTTCCTGTGTGTGTGTGTCTGTTAGGGTGGTCCTTATTTCGTCGATGTTATATTTTTATACAGGGCACCCGCTTAATGTAAAATCTACACCTAAAAACCAATGTAATTTTTTTCAGAATTTTAAAATACATTTTAGGGGTCGCTACCGCTTTTTGAAAATTTGGAAGACTTATTGAAGACGTCTTAGAACCCCTAAAATATGTATAAATAATTAAAAAAAAATCAGCGGCGTTATTTTAAATTATGTTAAGTTACACATTAATACACCCTGACGAAATAAAGACCACCCTAGTAGGGGTGGTAGGGATTTAACCTCTAGCCGCCCACAGACCTATAAAAAGGTCACCTGTTCCATTCTAATTTGAACTTTGTGTTGACGATATAAAATTACATTTTGCTTGGCAAGGTTTGACGTATGGGCGGCTAGGTTAGAGGTTAAGCCAGTTCAGATAAATAACGATCCAGATTCACAGAATGAGATATAAATAAAGTGTTTACCAAAACAACATAATAACCAGACATTGTGTAGGTACCTAATCTTGTGTTCGATCAAAAAACGCATTAGTCCCCGACCCGACCCATTAGGCGGGCAAAAAGTGGCTTATCCTAGACATACCGGATTACATGTAAAAAGAACTAACCTACTAAATTGAATAAATATCAAACATTTTAGGAGATTCATACATAAAACTATTTCCACAGTGAGCTGAATAATACTGGTGTTAAGGATACATTTTGGTCGACAATATACGAGTACATCTAATACTTTTAAATGAGCAATTCTTGTTTATTTATAGGTATGTAAGTATATATATACTTCGGGGATCTCGGAAACGGCTCTAACGATTACCATGAAATTTGCTATATGGGAGTCTTTGGGGGCGATACATCGATCTAAGTAGCACGCGTATTCGGGACACGAGATAATCACAAGATCTAGAGACGATATAGAGATCAACTAGATTTACATTAGATATGGACTAGATGTGACTTGGATATCTTAGTCATAACTTGTCGAAATCGTTCAAGAGGACCTCCATAATCGCGGAAGCGTCAGACATATCTATGTTACAAATATCTTTATATTATTAAAATTATCCATATCGTAACTTGTTGAGGTCTAGTAAAGATCTAATTCATTTTCCGAATCGAGCCGTAGTAGTCTCTGGGAAAACGCGCATTTTTGAGTTTTTAAGTATATGTTTTCCGAGCAAAGCCATATGTCACATAATTGTTATAAAAGTCAGCTCATTGGGTGGTATTATAAATTCTTATTTTAGTATTTGGGATAAAAAAAATATTTAATACCTTAAACTAAAATACAAAATAAATATCCTGGTCCCAGACACACATTTGTAGCCATCACATAAACAAATACCACCACTTTCGTATGCAGGGTTACACGATTAACATTTAAGTTAAATGAAGTTAAATAACTTACATATGCATAATTGTGTGTTGTGTCCCATATTAGTGCAGCATCTTTTATCTTTATTTTATTTTTTAAATTGTAATATTTGGCTAGACTTATATCGACCGAGATCTGAACCGCAACTCTGAAAACTGTTGTAATACATATTTGAATCTTTAATTACTTAAATTGGCCAAACCTTAATTTATATATTTACTATCTGTACATATTAATGTTAATGTTATTATCTGTTTGACAATGTATAATCAATACTGAATAAAGGAATATGAATATGATGAATAACACACATGAAACTATCTAAAAGTTTTCTGAAAGGAATCGCTATAAGATCTCTTGTCGCTGTCGTTTAGTTTTACATCTACTTACATTACTGTATACTCTGTAATGTTTATTATTAAATCATGTAAGTATTGGTGAGCGTTTCTTAATTTTTTTGCCATTTTTATATATTGTGACCTGTTTTGCCATATCCTGACTAGAAATAACACAAAAGTGGCAAAAAAGATCACAATTTATAATAATGGCAAAAATGAAAGAAAACCCTCTGATATTGTACTGTAATATTTAAACGTTTAATATTTCACTTTCCGTTTCCTCTCTAACTTATATAAAGTAAGCTATATATACAATACTAAGGTTAGCTTAAAAGACTCATATTCCTTGTAAATATACAAGAAGATATTGCCCGTGATCAGATTTTCAGAACACTGTTACTTTATTATAAGGATGGATAATGGGTAATTTTGCGAGACCCGTCCCAAGAAAATGGGCAAAAACGACCGTAGAGCTACCCCTTATCATTTGATTTAATTTTGTACACAAGAGTTTAAAAAACTTACTTGTATTTACTTACTTAATTTTCAGACTGTACTATGCAATAAATGTTCAAGGTACAGTCACCTGCCATAATATGTTACACAACGAAGGCCGCAAAAAATCTGACACGATCGTATTTGTAGAGTCATAATAGCGTATCACATATTTTTACGGTATTCGAAGAGTAACATATTATTGCAGGTGACTGTACAAAATTATTATAAATAAATTAGCACATATCGAAATTAAATGCCTTGTTTTCCGTCGAGGCCGTCGAGGGTGATGGCGATAATGTCGCACATGGCCGATATATTTTCGAGGAAAACTTTCGTAAAAATTATTGGTAGGTATAGTATATATACTGACCATCGGGCTTTAAATCCAGGGCTCGATTCTACTCGCTAAACTGAGCTACTTTTATTATGGAAGCAACCCCGAAATCCCGAAAAATTTTTTTACATTTTCATACATTTTGGCTGATCAGATGTCGACGTTTTCTATGGAAAAGCCAAAAAATTTTCACCGATTTTAGGGTTGGTCCCATAGTAAAAGTAGCTCAGTTTAGCGAGTAAAATCAAGCCCTGGAATTAAAGCCCCATGGTCAGACATATACTGTATGTGTATATAAAATAAGGTCAGGTGGCGTTAGAGAAACAGTTTATTTTGTTTGGGGCAAGATAAACCGTATGATCGTAATCCTTTTATGCATTAGTTTTATTTATAGTATTATCTTACGTTTAGTTTTTCATGTTTAAGTTTCTGTAACAGTTTATTTTCCCTAACAAGTGTCTATTACCCCACCTAACCCTATGGATATTAAAATAGGAACAGTCGGCAGCAAAAGTGGGCGAGGTGATCAGATCTTGAAGCGACTTTATCGTTAAGAGAATAAGAGCGTGTCAAGGTAATTTTGAACACCCCACCCGCTTAGTAACTTTTGCTGCCGACTGAACAATAACGAGTCACCAAAATTACCTACTGATTTATAAAGACTTCGAATACAAATACAAATACATTTATATCATTACTTTTTACATCAGTTCTTAGGATAATATAAGGGTAAGGTAGGTAATTAGTCCATCTTAGGTACGAGGAGTAATTACTCCTCTTAAAGCCCCTTAAAGACTTAAAGTTAAAGACTTAATTTAAAGACTTAAAGTTGGTAAGCATTTATCTAAACAATGTGCAACAAATTATCTAAGTAATGAAAAAGATGCGAAGACGGCTTGCTGAATAAACCCGCCTTTGGTCAGCTAATTAGAATGGTAATTTAAACCGCCAGAGTGTGATATAGTTATAAGACATTACATATCCAGCTCATTTCGCCACAGTCTGATAAATAAGACAAAGATCTGATTTGGGTTTTACAGCACATTTATAACTCCCGTAACTATGCCAATCTTACTCTGCGTCGTACAATTACTGCCGGTGGCGACACGAGCACGCTCGCTCAAAAATTCCTAGCGGTTAAAAGGTTAAGATTAAATAATATTTAAATTATGAAATTCACATAAAAATAACATTAGTTTCCTTCATTGGCGATCCCTCGTCGTGTTCGAAGAATCTGCCCAGTTCCTCAGGTCATGGAGGCGAGAGAGTACAGGGTGGGGTGCACATATTCCTTCGCCTGCATGGCCTGAGGAGCTGAGCACCGCTGCCGCTGGTCTCTGCTCTCCTGGTACCTATTCTGTTGAATATGATACATAATCAAGTTAATAAAGCCAGGAAATTGTGAGAAAAATACCGTCAGACACACGTCACGCATAGATATGTAATTTATTGAAGTGAAAACTTCTTTAGCGGCGCTGATCACTTTTTGGTACCTTGACAATTTCTATTCGAAAGTTTAAACAATTAACGCTACAAATTTAAGCTCACTGGCCAGCAATTTCGGAACTAAAGTTTTTCAATAGAAAGGAGGATGGATCAATTATACATAGTGCTGCAGACATTTTGGACTAGTCATTGAGTTTTCACTTCTGTCGGCACTCCCGGAGTGCAACCCGTTTTTTTTTTAAATACGTTGGCTCGTTGGGCATATGACGTACGAATAACCGCGGGGCACTTTTCTGGGTGAGACTAGCCCAGGACCGGGATAATAAGTGGCGTACACGAAGAGAGGCTTATATTCGGCCATTGGCCGACTGGAGGCTAAAATGATGATAATGATGAAAGAGAACAGAGCAACGAGTGACAAGAAAAACTTGATGATACATCTGCATCTTGTACCTACGTAACATGTAACATAATATAATTTATTCGGTAACCAACGCATCCTATACTACCGGCGTATTACGGATGGCTTTATCCATCTTTATCTACGTGATAAAATTACTGTCACTTTTTAACACCGTGGGATAGAAAGTGACGGATACCGTTTTATCACGCTGTCACGTAGACTAGAACGACCATAGTATCCGTACAGTAGATTAAAATGATTGATAACTGGACGGTACTTCATAATTAATGAGCTAACTAATTATTTTAATGAATAATTTTAAACACTGCCTGTTTCGCCGACCACTTATAAAAACATATTCATTCCATTAAATAAATTATCCCATCATATAAATCCCTGAATAAATAATTGCGATTGAAGTCAATAAAAATCTCACGCTAATGTTTTATATCACAGGGTTATAAATTAAAGATACTGCCCGATTCGAACTTTAAGATAAGTCAATGAATAGATCTAGAAACGATATGGATTAGATGTGACGTTATTGTTTGAAGAAACGTCACATTTGACACTGACATATCTAATCCATATCGTTTCTAGATCTATTAATTGCCGTATCTTAAAGTTCTAATCGAGCCGTTAATCTCCAAAAGCAAACTGTTGCAAACCTGTAATCGAGCACTGAATAATCAAGTTATTTAAAGTTTTACGCTACGTCTTACGTAGGCGAACAACGCGCGAACGCGGCGCGGCGCGGCGCGGCGAAATCAATCCTTTGATGCCCATAGAAGTGTCCTACGTAAGCGATCTCGTTGCGAACGCGGTGCGGCGCGATTTGCACGCGAATGTCAGGCGGCGCGGCGCGGCGCGGCGCGGCGGCGGCCGCTTTCGCCGCGCCGCGCCGCGCCGCGTTCGCGCGTTGTTCGCCTACGTAAGACGTAGCGTTACACAATAATGCTCCTTCCTAAGATACAACAAATTCAATATATTGTTAAACATTTAGCGGATGTCAGTAACAGCTGCGTAAAATTTAAGATACGAAAAGATATCTTTATTGTCCAAGTTCTGTTGTGTTGCTACATAGGTCTTATAAATATCACAGAAGTCCATCAGCTTGCCCATTTCGGGCGTTCACAACAAGCCTAACTAATCTAGAGATTGTACATTTTTGATTAATGATTGAACAACACTCGAAAGGCAGTGCCACTGTCTTAAATCCCCCATTTCTTAAGATCCAAAAAAATATCTCAACGGATAACCACGCGAAAACAACATACATCACTGTCTGTTCCAAACGAGATGGCCTAATAATTTCAACCATCAAAGTAATGTCGTCCCGCTTCCTCGCATATTTTATTTATCAGCCATAAGCGGCAGATTTCCCGGAATCTGTAATGCTATTTTCATCACTGTTATGCGCATTGCCTCATGAAAACCAGTACCTAAGTCTAAGACTAATACGAACAAACTTTTTTTTAATACTTATTCAATTTTAATTTTGTGCTCTTTCTCACCCATAACCTCTGACCGCGACTTTGTCCGCTTATAAATCGATAAGCTGCCCCACATACCCTCTTAGTACCTCTACCCCCATATCACCCCCAGAGGACATTAATTCCGTAAAAAATAAAGAAGGAAATGACGTAGGAAAAGTATCCTATATCATTTTCTAGGGTATAAAATGAACACATACCTACCATAATTTTATTAAAATCTTTTTAGCCCTTATTGCGTGATGACGTGTCAATGTCAACCTTATACCATACCAGATTTAAAAAAACATCACGATTCGATCCTGATCGCTTCTTTAAAGCCATAAAAAAATTGCAATAAAAAAATGTTGTTATTGGGTGGTCATTTTTGCCATGCAATATCTATGTGTGCCATATAAAAGGTTAGCGTATCAACCGTCTATCTGCCCCATACGAACTTTAAGATACGTCAATTAATAGATCTAGAAACGATATGGATTAGATGTGTCAATGTCGAAAGTGACGTTTTTGTTTGGAGAAACGTCACATTTGACACTGACATATCTAATCCATATCGTTTCTAGATATATAAACTGACGTATCTTAAAGTTCGAACAGGGCCGTAGCTAGTGCGGTTCGGTTTGTATTGGTTGCTTGAGGCGTCGCTCGTCACGATGTGAATAAGTCCACACTCGTGTGGTTTTTACAGCGACCCATAAAAAGGCTTTCTAGCGTGCGAACGGCGTCGGCGGCTCCTAGTTAAATGACTTTACATTACATTGTCACTTTTTGCTGACTGGATAACGAAGTGTCTGTGTTTTACATATGAATTAGTTTTGACTTTTACACGTTCACAACTTTGCATTGAATATTTATTCAAACTAAAGTTAGAAATTGAACATAAACCTACATTGCCCTTTATGCGATGATATGATAAAACTTTATGAATAAAATGTAAAATCAGGTAAATTAAAATGAACTGTTAACTAAATTAGCATTATAATAGTATGGGTTACTCGTAAATGTATTATACCTATCCAGTATATGTAAACATGTAGATATTATATATAGCCTATAGTTGACAAATAGTACGTGTCCGCAATTCGGACCGTAGGTATCTTACAAAGTTTTCTTTCCGCCACTCATTACGGTTTGGTGCTTGCCCCCAATCGCTAACATACGGCATATAAAAATATTACAAATAAATAAATATATATTAGTACGATACTTAACTAATTGATAAATAAAAACCGACTTCCAGAAATGGCAGCCTCTCCGCCTAACTACTCCCACAGGCCTATTCAGATTTCGAGATAATCACAAGATCTTGAGACGATTTAGAGATCAACTAGATCTACATTAGATATTGACTAGATGTGACTTGGATATCTAAGTCATAACTTGTCGAAATCGTTCAAGAGGACCTCCAGAATCGCGGAAACATCAAATTTGACATATCTATCTTACAAATATCTTTAAATTATCCGTTTCGTAACTTGTAGAAATCTAATTCATTTTCCGAATCGAGCCGCCAGTATCCGTAACTTACGTCTGCATACACTCCGGCTGTAACTCACGCAAATAGTCGGAGTTCCATAATGGAACTGGGAAGTGCAGTCGGTCGCGATCTCGCAAACTATTTAAGTGGTGTAAGTTAAATTGACGTTTCCAATAGTGGGACACTTCGCTGTTGAATTTTGTTACGTTATCTGAGCTATTAAATAAGATCAACATTTTAATCGTCGAACGTTTTACTTTTGAATATTCTTTTGTATATTACTTACGGTAATTTCTCTTAACTAAACGGTAAAAAATATTTTCATTTTTACTTACCCATTGCTTTACATAGACATAAATCTGGCAAATACATTAATGAAAGCAATGGTTCACTAATATTTATTTTTATATATAAATCTAAATAATACACTTTAAAGCTAACTTAAATAGTTATTAAAATGCACAAACCTTTTCTCGTCACGACCGTTTCGCGGAACGTAGTTAATGCTTATCAGAAAACAATTAATAGACAATATAGATAATTTACAGCTAATATATATATATATATATATATATATATATATTATGAAGTTGGTACAGTGAAGGAATTAATGAATAAACTACTAATAATAATGTAATTTTTTGCGACTTCGACTGTACCCTGATAAATAAAATTAGCTATAGCTCAGATATTTTTGTTTAAAGTAATAATTATAACTGTAATTAGCTGTCGTATTTTTAATTGAGGAAACTGTAGGTTTAAGCATATTATCATATCTTTCTGTTCAACTGTAAATATATACAACCGTTTGTTTCTTAATAAACAATAAAAAAAAAACCATAGAGAAATATAGTAAGAATAACCGCTACTCGATACTAGAATTCTCTAGTATCGCGACTCACGAAATTTGTATTGGAAAACAATTTACAGCTAATATTAAAAGCAGAAGTCTTCAGAAGTCAGAAGAAAATAGAGTTCCAGTTAATGCCGTTATAATATTAGCTGAAAATTGTTGAGCATTAGACTTTTCGGTCGGTGCCACATCTAGTGTCAAGCGACAGTACTGATAATTCGGCTACTCGATGCTAGATGCCGACTACGAAAATAATAGTCTTTTTAACAAGCTTTTGTTAGGTCGACCTGTATGTAACTAACTATGTAATGGAATCTGAGATAACTAATTTAACCATCTTCCAAGGATCGTAGTGTCATGAAAATTGGCAGCTGTATGTAGTTCTGATGACAATACAATAATATTATGGTACTGTCGAGCTGATCTGATAATGGAGACAGGAGGTGGCCATAGGAACTCTGTAATGAAACAACCCAACCTATTGTGTTAAGGGTTTTTAGAATTGTCTCGATGAGTATTAGTTGTCTGTCGTGAGAAAAATACAGTCAACGATAAACGCTTGTACCAAAAATGAAATTTTTACCAAACACTTGGTACTAACATTGAAGTATGGAGTGAGCACTCCATGTATTTTTTTCTCTATGCAGAAAACGTGGCAAAAAGAAAAACGCTAGCAAACGGCTCCGGATTAAGCCAGGGGAGGCGATCAATCAATCACCGGCTCCAATGAATACTAGTTTGAATGATTGCATATAGACCAGCGGTGGAACAAAAATGGGTTTTGATAACATTAAAGTTTTTTCTTTTTTGATATGTTATTGTAAGCATGTTAAATAACATTCATGTAAAAAGTTAGAAAATTTTAGGTGGAGCGTTCGGCCATATTTAAATTTTAAATTTTTGCTAAATAACTATGTAAATATAAAATTAAAGTTACAAAAAACTTTAACATATTCAATAACACTTTAATTTATTCACAATATTCTGTTTTTAGAAATCTGGAACAGCTGCTTTCTGGTGAACGTAAAAACAGGAATTATTATGTAAATACAGAATTAGAGTAGCTGATATTGCAAAATTACGATATTATCTATCAACTTAGTATACATGTAAAAAGTTAGAAATGTAGACAATGTGCTTGTCTAGATATTGATTTCTCGTTAAGCAGTATAGCCAATATTGAATTAAAGTTTGTAGAGTTAATATTACACGGTCATAATAAAGATCTTACTTCTCACACAAAAGATTAGAAATATAAAATCACGGCGACACTAAATACTGATACGTAAGTATGCATTCCGAGCTTATATTAAGTTACATTTCAAACGCGCGGCGTTTGCGCGCGCCGCGCTGTGCGCCGTGGCAGGAGGCAGCGATCGACGGTCGCGGGCTAGCGGTTAGCGCGGTGCCCTTAAAAATACGCAAAGCGTTTATAAAATTATTATCAATGGTAAATAGTTATTTTACACAGTACACTAATGGAAACTTACCTTCCCTTATTTATTTCTATATGTACTAGAGATTGCCCGCGGTTTCGTTTACGTAGAATTCGTTATCGTGTTAAGTATAGAAATAATAGATACATTTGAAAATTATTTTAGGTGCATTGTCATACAGATAACTACCCTTGTTAAAGTATTCTTCAAATTCAATACACAGGTGTCATTTCAATATAATTTTGCTTAATTTGGCGCTTTTAGGTTATAAATGACTAGCGACATACATTTTATAAGAGCGATCATCTCCGATAATATTTACTTTATCATAAAATCAATTTCAAACTAACGTTATTCAATATTTATCATTTTAAAGTCAATATTACCAACCAACTGATCCAATTTACCTACGGTAACAACTCAAAATTTGCATCAAATTAAATGCCACTTTTCTTATCCGTTTCGAACAATCAAGAGGGCCTTTACGAGCTGATGTGGTGAAAATTTTATTTAACCTTCGTCCCTTGAAACCTTCACTACGCTCAAGGTTCAACTTTACGAACCACTCGCTCCGCTCGTGGTTCAATTTTAGAATGTTTGAATTTGTGAATGTGCTTCCTGCCTCGCACAGCCAAACTGTGGAATGAACTGTCCGATACGACCTTCAAACCTTCAAAGACCCCCATCTTAAAGGTCGGCAACGTGCTTGCAACCCTTCTGGTGTTGCGGGTGTCCATGGGCGGCGGTAATCGCTAACCACCAGGTGATCAGTCTGCTCGTTTGCCTCCTATTTAATAAAAAAAATTGTTTCGCTTGTTTGGGTATCAATATTAGCACGAGCGGTTAATCAACAACTTTTCCCCTTGTAAAACAAATAAATAAGGTAGGTGAGGTGCAGGCATATGAGGCCCGGCGGGTAACAAGGCCCAGCATTCAAAAATAGCAGTTGCTCCCTATTATTCCCAATTATTCTGAATTTGTACTTGTTGCTAAGAAGGCCCACTGTCAGTGCAGGTAAAAAGGTCTAGTCCCGGGCCTTATTGAACGTATGAGATGAAATATTAGATTAAAATATTTTAAGATAATTTTCAATATTTTTAATCTCTTATTAATAAGGTCGATTTGAAGAAACTTCTATGAAATTATGACTTATAAATAACACTTGCACTGTGTGGGCTGTCAAAATTGCTGCAGACTTTTCTTGGTCTAACTCTAATATTTTTTCACTTGCTTTATTGACCTAAAGACGTTTTAAAGAATCAAAAAGTCTAATAACATTGAGGCACTTATACTTTTTAAAGGCAGTAACTAATTACAAGTGACTTTTTTTTGTTAATACATAGGTCGGTGGAATTTCCATGTTTGGCGGTCCTCCGCCTTCTCTTTGACAGCCCGATACGACACGACGTTGATCTTTTCCTTTATTTGATCCATGTACGCTCTCCTTGGTCTTCCCCTCTTCCTGTTTGCTTCAACTTTCCCTTCTATGATATTTTTGATAAATTCGTCGTGTCGTATCAGGTGCCCAAGCATCCTTCCTCTTCTATTGTCTATAGTTCTTAACAAACTCCCCCTCTCTCCTACTACATAGGCCACACTGAATGTTTTGCACTATTGGCCACTGGTAAACATTTAAATTATGAATTGTATATTTAAAAAAAATACAGGCTTTTGATTATGGAATGTGACAAATGTTGGCGACAAATCGATCGTCTTTTGTTTTTAATGGCTTGTCAAAGTAAGTCAGTGCGTTGAACGTGGCTTTAACGCGAAAATATTTTTAGAGCTATGATTTTGTTATGATTTTAAAAGTTCGCTTACTCCGCAAGAGTGTAGTGCTTGCCTTCAAAATGCTTTTGGGATTGAAGCACCACATCTGAGCATCGTGAGGCGTTGGTATGGTGAATTTAGTAGAGACAGTATTATTCTAGGTAATGATTTTCGTGATGGTCGACCGTCCACGGCGATCATTCAAGGAAACGTGGCTACTGTGAGACGACTCATTGAAGAAAACCCACGAATCACCTATGACGAAATTTGAGGACAATTAGGGATAGGTTCAGACAAATACAAAAGATTTTACAAGAATATTTAAAAGTCAGGAAGCCTTGTTGTCTTTGGATTCCTCACGAATTAACTTCAGTCCAAAAACAGGTACTTTTTGACTGGTGCCGAGAAATGCTGCGTAAGTATATGCAAGGAAGTTCAAATGCTGTATATAACATCGTTACAGGAGATGAAACCTGGATTTACTGCTACGATCCGGAAAAAAGGCATTAGTCCAGTCAATGGGTCTTTCGAAGGTGACAGGAGGCCCATACAAGTTCAACAAGCCAAAAGCGTTGCCAAACATTTTGATCGTCTGTTTTTTTTAAACGCGACATTTTTGTACCGTACTTTTAAATAATAAAAGAACGTTAAATACTGAGCAGTACACTACCATTTGTGTGCTCGCAGTCATTGAAAAAGACCGCGAGAGACGACCGAGAAGCCGCATCCTCCTGCGTCATAATAATGCGTCCACCGATACCGCAATAAAGGCAAAAACATTTTTTAATTACGAAAACGTGGAAAATGTCTCTTATACGGATTATAATCCAGACATTGCATCCTGTGACTTCTATCTATTTCCCAAAATTAAGGATTAATTTGGGGTTTGATATTTAAGACCCCGGATAAGGCAGTTACTACGTTTCATCACCACGTCGAAAAATTGCAGTCAAGTGATTGGGCCTCATGCTTCCAAAAATGGTCCGAGCGAGTGAATATATGTGCATAGAATGTAAAGGGAAACATTTTGAGAAGCAATAAATGTATTATTATGGTTATAAATGGTTTTATTCAAAAGTTACGCAAAACTTTCAGTATGCGTAAAACCTCTTCGTTAGTTTTCTTTTCTTTTACGATAGAATTGCGAAAAATCGATATTTTGCAACAAGTGACGAATTTTAAAACACGGTCAAAGGGAGTGTTTTAACGTGCTTATTATAGCACCGGTGTCGTAATGTAGCACCAGATGTACTGTAAAAATTATGTTAAAAGATAATACTTACTGTTACGAATAAATATTTATACTGTAAAAAAATATCCCACCAAACACATTTTCATGTAAATTTCGTTGCTAAGACGAAACCATAAGACTAGCACTGTCAAAAAGTTGTCAGATCTCTTGTCGAGCCAAGCTTCAAACTCTACAAGCCCTAACTTCACTAACTCTACACCTTAGTCAAAATATGTGGCTTGACTGTTTCGCTACCGCCACATGGGCATAAGGTGAAAAATTTATTAAATTCATTATTTTTAGGGTTCCGTACCTCAAAAGGAAAAATACTGAACCCTTATAGGATCACTCGTGTGTCTGGCTGTCCGTCTGTCACAGCCTATTTGCTCCGCAACTACTGCACCAATAAGTTGAAATTTGGTATACACATGTAAGTCTATACTATAGCCCAAGGACATACATGTAAAGTAAATAATAGAAATTCAAAAAAAATATATATATATCAAATGAAGGGGCTCATTGTAAGAATGTCAGATATATTTATTCATAATTTTAAAATAAATAGAAGTTATTTAAGAAAATACGCAAAAAATGACCATTCCGCCCCCCCCCCCCCCCCCTTATCTCCGAATCTACTGGGTCTAAAATTATGAAAAAAATACACATATTAGCTCTTTTCCTATAGATGACAGGAAAACCTATTAGAAATGTGCAGTCAAGCGTGAGTCGGACTTGAGTACCTAGTTTTCCGATCCCTACGGGGTTTTTTATAGACATTTTACTCACTTTTCTCTAAAAAAAATATATTGTTAAAAATTGTGTAATGTACAGAACCCTTGGAACACGAGTGCGACTCGCATTTGGGCGGTTTTTGTATTATACTTACATACAATAGTTCTTGTAGAAACGAAACGGCCAAGCCACTCACTTTTGGTGTAGAGCTAGTAAAGTTAGAGGGCTTGTAGAGTTAGAAGCTTAGCAAGAGATCTGATAACTTTTTGACAGTGCGAGCCTTATGGTTTCGTTTGGGCAACATTTTACATCAAAATGTTTTTGATGGGATTTCACTTCTTTTTGTAAGTTGTTTATGACAATCTTCCATCCCCTAATTTAAAGGGTTGGGGGTGATTTAATATTAAAAATCCTGAAATAAGTATCTGGGGGCATCTGTTACACAATGTACTTCTTACTGATTCCCCATATAAACCCTTCACCCCGTAAGGGTAAACTTTGGGGTTGAAATCTGCCTTCACCCCGTAAGGGTAAACTTTGAGGTTGAAATCTATTCTATATCCTTCCCCATAACAATACCTATCTACATACCGAATTTCAACTAAATCGGTTCAGTGATTATTGATTTCCCATACAAAATTAAACCCCATCTTCATCCCCTTAGGGATAAATTTTTTTTGAATTTATTTGTTGTTTGTGTACTAAAACTATCTTACATACCAAATTTCAGCTTCTTAGAGGACTTCAGGAAGTACCCGGTATTGATGATCATCAAGTGAGTGAGTCAGTGACGAAATCGAAGTTTTTAGATATGAATAAAATCTAAAGTATAAGAGCTATGCAATTGATATGCTTAATAAGTCCGAGAACTTTGTTTATCTGGTATAATCCAACCCCAAGTTATGAGGGTTCCAAAAAACGACAAAGCGCTTCGAGAAAAGGTAGATAGTGCCCTTGCGCTTTTCTCGTCTTGGCGGGTGCACTGCCGTGCCCCCAGATGTTAAAGGATGAGACTACTGTAACTAATAAAGATTTATGTTTAGTTACCTACTATTTTCGCGTAAAATAGACAATTTTTATATCTTTAGTTATTAAGACCCAAAATAATTATTTTCACTTATTATAAATAAATCCTCCTGTTATGAAGTATCAAATATTGTTATTTGTATATGTATAACTCTTAAGTTAAAAACAATAAAATCTGTTATTACCTACTGTCAAAATGATTATTTTTTGCGGGATTAAGTAATACTCTGGTAGTGTTCAATAAGGCCCATAATAGGACTTTTATAAAAGGTATATTTTCCAAGAGTATCGTAATATTTTTATAACTATTTTGGTATAATGAAGAAACTTAAATAAATGAGAAACCTATTTGAGTGAGTTTTTCATACTTCATGTCCTGTTTATTAAAAAAAAACCATTTTAATTTAAGGTGAGGCATACGTATTCCGTGTGGGCATATACGGCCCACACGGAATATACAATAAGGTAAGTGAGGCCACTTACCTTATTGTATATTCAGGATGTATACCGTGTAATATTGAGCAGTTGGTTTATAATATACATATTATGATATTGACGTTGAATAGGACAGGACATGACAATAGGAACCAGAAATAGGTATAGTTGGTCAAACCAATTTGTCAGTAAATAAAAACAAAAAACTATATTCATCCTTTTCTTTTGGGTGCTAGTACTAGTGTAAGTCAAAGATAGTATGATGATTCTCCCTGTCTATGTTTGAAATGAGACAGTCCTTTGACAAACTATGTATAGTTTTATCATTTATCAAACATTACGCAGATACCACAGACTAATAGCCCCTACAATCACATTTGGCAACAAACGCATAGCTCTCTACCCCGTACCTCGCTGTAATAGTGCATGGTCTAAAAGGCATTTTTCATTTTTGGCACCATACTTATATAACAAAGCACACAAAACCCTTAATATAAACAACATTAGTAATTTTCAATTAAAAAACAAAATTAAGATTTGGTTAAAATCATTAAGTTATACTGAAGCAGAAGAGCTATTACGATGCGTGTTCTAGTACATTCTAAAATAACCAGACACACACGCGCGTAAACACACAGAAACACACACATATTCTAAAAATCAGACACAGAATACTCACACACGCGCGCGTACACACACATCACAGTTTCATCTTTCTTTAAAATTAATTTTAATATTGTTAATATGTCATATAAAATGTCTAACATTGTAACATTACCTACGCTTGTAATTGGGAAGGAACTGGCTCTTGAGACACAGGGAAACCTACTTTGAGAGCCAGGAACCAATGTTATGTAACAACTCAAAGTTGCAATAAAGATTATTTTATTTTATTTTATTTTATTTTATAGTAAAAAATAGTTGTGAATATCTTGTACATTTTTATTACAATATTAGTCAAGATAATGAAATATAGCTGGTCAAGCAAATCTTGTCACTAAAAAAAGGCGCGAAATTCAAATTTTCTATGGAACGATATCCCTTCGCGCCTACATTTTTAAATTTGCCGCCTCTTTCTACTGACAAGATCCGATTGACCAGCTGTAGGTATTTTTACTTAATAAGATATTTTAATTTCACGTAATGTCCGCATATAATTTATATATGTGCACGGTAAACAAACAAATGAATGATAAGAAAAGACAGACAGTGTTACTGAGCGGGAGGTGGGGCGAGGGGCGAGGTATAGGTAGGCTATGATAGGCTCTCGAGCGCCGCGCCGGCGACGGACGGACCAGCGCGGCGTATCTATGAATTTCGCGCCTTTTTAACTAGATTTTACTATTACAATGCAAGCTACACACAGAAATTTCTTACTTTCCATATATACGCTGCATATATTATTTTATAGTAATAGACTTATTTTTACAGACTCTAATTCAATATTAGATCTTATAGGACAAAAAACGCATATTAATTCTAAAGCATATATCTTATTCTTCTAGCTTTTTAGCTTGCCTATTAACTTATAAATTTAGATATGTTGTTGTGGATTTATTAAACTTTAATTCAATATCGACAAAATAATAAGCTAATTGTAGTTTGACAAAGAAGCACGTTAAAAAAAATTCTAATAATTTTACATTATAAAGCGTCATACATATTATAAACAATGGAACTTAAACATTGCACTTTAATTCAATATTAAAAAATCATTACTAAAAATATATAAATACCTAATTTATATCTAACGCTCGTTCTAACTTTTCATCATATATAGCATATATGCTTAAAAATATGTCCTATATCAGATAAGTATCACTTTTTCAACTTTAGAATTATCAAAACTTTTCGTGCAAAAATCCGGTCCCACTATTGAGCTAATAGCCAGTACCCTTACCACGAGTTTAACGCGGTTAAATTCGCTAGCGACTGCGAACTAATCCATTTTTGAAGTGAAAACTTCTTTAGTGGCGCTGTGCACTTTTTGTGATGGGGAAAAACTGTTAAACTCGTGACAGGTCACGTGACCGAAAGATTTGTAAGACGTTAAACGGACACGTGACCTGATCGAAAAACTGTTACAATGTTATTGAGTATTCACTTCTGCCGGCACTCCCGGAGTGCAACCCGTTTTTTTTTTAATGTAACATTATTAGAATGCGGTTATGCTAAGCCGCTCGACAGTTTGTCGGCAAAAACAGCTTTGTATCGTGATTAAAAAAAAATTACTAACAACCGTCTTTTGGTAGGTACCTACTTAGAGTGACATTCCATTTCCAACTGCAGCTGCAATACTGTTCATTTTACTATGGAAATTGACAATGACAGCGATGCGTTTCCATAGTAAAATGAACAGTATTGCAGCTGCAGTTGGAAATGGAATGTCACACTAATTTTAACTTGCAACTCATAACAACTAAAAGAAGGGTAGGTAGGTAGTTCTACAGGTAGCTCTAAGACTAGAAGGTAACTTATGATAATTGTTACAGATGTTGACAGAAGTTTTGCGTTAAGTCTTTATCATTGACATAGTTAATTGACTCAAGGTGAACCCTATTGAAACAAGACAGCCACTCAAGTGTGTGCTACAAGTACCTACCGTAAAAATACCATAACAAAAATAATACTATTGTAAAACAAAATAGGCCTTATAAAAAAAAAGTCATTGCATCACGAAGTGTATTTTTTTCACCATTACAGTACCTACTTGTTGCACTTACCTATCGGTGCACTGACGGCGCGATTCGGGAAATGAATTAGAGATTAATTAAATACGATATAGTAAAGATAATATCTTTACTATTTCATATCTAGTGAATCACTAATTAATTTCCTGAATCGCGGCGCCAGCCGCCATAAGGTACCTTTTGGACGTCACATATCTTTACTATTTCATATGTAGTGAGTCTCCAATTCATTTCCTGAATCGAGCCATGAGAGTGAGTTGGCAATTCATAGCAGGGCTCGGAACCGGTATTTTAAAAAAACCCCCAAATAGACCAATATTTTAAATTATTTTATGCTCTTTACGTAAGACTGGATCATGTATTTAGGTAACGAATTTGTGTTATCAGATTGTCCAATTAAAAAAGAAATAATAAACCAAAGAACGAAAAGGAACGTAATAATACCGGTATTTTTGTATGGAGCAAAAACCGGTTTCCGAGCCCTGATTCATAGTAAGGGTACCTACTGATCAGTTTCTTTTACTCGTTTTTGCGTGAAAGTCATATGCTGGCTCAAAGGATCAATGGATGTTTGCTGATGTTTTATGATTCATAGGCTATAGGCAACGATAGAATTTATGTTTGTGCTTACTCATTTTTTAAATGAATTGCTTTTTTTTATTTGTGTAAAAATGTCCTGTAATATTTATTTATTTATTTATTCTAGGATATTCGTATTACCTAGTAAAATATTCAACTACTTATCGTTTTTCTCGTACAAACAGCAACATTCCTAACTATACATCGTGGACCTTATTACATAAAGCATAAGGTCCACCGATGTACAGTTAACAGTGTGGGCGACGGTACAGAACCTTTCTTATGATACCGGTAAAAATATAGCCTATATCATTCGGGTCTAAAAAGTAAAGCAAATAACACGTTATTTACTAAAGTCGGCTTTTCTTCGCCTTACGATGGAACACACGACATACACATAGCAAGGTACACACATACACGCGTACTTCCAAAATCAACATCCTACCCGTAGTCAGATCGGATAGATAAATAATATACCGGGTAAGGCCTGTAACATGAGCAAAAAATTAAACTGTAGGCTGTACTCCTCATATTGATCAACATTTGTTCAGCGACTTTTAAAAATAACTTGTGGTTTGATTTTTAATACACTTTAAAGTTTATTCTAAGACGCAATGTATTGCGAATTTAGTTATATTTATGGCGTGACAAGCAACGTCAATCACAATGATATGGCATGGAGATGGCGTCCATTGAAGATAATATTTATTTTGTATGAAAAATAGGGAGTCTAAATACATCATAATTTATAAAAGTTGTTGAACTAAAGTGTCACCGTTTGAGGAGTACAATCTATGTTTTAATTATTTGCTCGTGTTACAGGCCACACCCGGTATATACTCTTATATTTAAATGTTAGCTCTATTACCCAACCGTTTTTGATAAAATGAGGCAACAAACCTACGTAATCAAATATAATTACATATACAACAAGCGACCGCCATTTTCAACATTTCCTGTCAATAGAGCGTCGAAAATCTAAGCCGCCCTTCGAGCGGTCCGGACGTACGGTTAACCGCGTTTCGCAGGACAAATAACCGGATTACGATGTTAATGAAGGCCGGACGCCGGACGCCGGCGGTTCCGTAACGTGATACCGGATATGTCTACTTATAGTAGAGTCAGTAGCAGAAAATTTGCTTGAGTTTATTATGTTAATAGAAATCTTAATTTTGATAGTCAGTTTTGTTTAGCCGACGAAAATGCTGCTGCGTGATCGAATTATCGCATGGACATGTACTTATTTGTGTAATTAGGGGCTATTCATAAATTACGTCATTTCAATTTAGGGGGGGGGGGGGTCTGGGCATCGGATGACGGTAGCATGAAGTAGGAGGAAATGGGGTCATTTGAAGCATGATTTTTGGATGATTATAGGGGGGGGGATCAAAAATCGTCAAAAATCGATGACGTAATTTATGGACAGCCCCTTAACACGGTTATTTTGTGTTTCTGAGTTTGGATTTACATGTATTTAGTTTGTGCTTTCGAATACAATTTATTCTATTCTATTGTAAGTAGGAATTTAATTTCTTACCTTGTACCATATAATTAAATTAGATTATTTAACTGTACCTATTCTATATATTATATGATTATATAACGTTGTCTAATACCCACAAGTAGAGGGCGTGCACCCAGTAGATGGTCAGATGTGGTACAAAATATTACCCAGACTTCGCTCCAGGCAACAATGCAGATGGCCGAAGATCGAGAGGCCTGGAGAGCAGTGGTAGGAAGAATAACCCATAGGAGTGACGTCCCTCAGACATGAGGTTACGACCACGAAGAAGTACCCATAATCAAGGCTTATTGAGTAATTTAGTAGGACTTTATTAAGTAGGACTAAGTTGTTTTGTGTAAGATAGTAAATGCATATTTAGTATTTACTGTCAGTATTATTGTCAGAGTTTGTCGCTTCAGCATTATGTCATCATGAGTCATGACAATAGTTCATCGTTCCCAACTCAGTCGTATGAAATATCCATGAATGTATAAAATTAGGCAGGTACTTTATAACCAGAGTCGAGCTTGACGTATATCAAATTCCAGACATCCATTAATCTCACAAACACTAAACATTAAACCTAATATACATCTCTATTATCTTAATCAGGTCCTCCCGAAGACCTGATCACCCTGAGCGACAAAGCCATAAAGTGGCTGAATGGTCTTAGTGTAGACATCTGATTATATTTGTTTCTATTTTTAAAATATGTTAGCCATACGATTAAATAAATAAATCTTAATCAAACTTGTCCTCGGAAAATGAACTCTAAACCAATAAACTTATAGTTTAAAATGACACAAAATATTGGGACATTACGCGGTTGCTTGAGTTATGCCCCTATTACTCACTTTTAATGAACGTCAGGTAAAATAAACACAATGAAGATATAATTAAAACGAAATTGACTTCTCGGAAAGTCCTTTAAAATTCGTTACAGCTCCAAGTTTTAAAAAAACCGGTACGATTCAAAGGTAAGTTTTTTAAAGTTTTTAACTTACGAAAGTTCGATAGCAGTTGAAACTTCAGGTCGCCTATTAATGGGTTTTATTTTTTTACTTCTTTGATCGGACGGAAGTTTATCAAGTTCGGTTGGTTTTATAAGAACAATAATAAGCATCAGTTAATGATAACGTAGAAAACTGCCACTTGTAAGTTTGTCAGTTATAAAATATTTGATATTTGATATTTATAAAAATTTGTAAAAATAACATAATATTAAAACATACCTATAATTATTTTTATATAGGTAGTTCAATCATTAACTACACATAATAATAATAATAATAACCCCGCGGGGGCAGCTTGTGGCGAGCTGACGGTGAGTGGCGACACCGCGGACCCCTATTCCAGAGGGCCCTGTCATCTGGCCCTCGCCTCTGTGCTTGCCTTGATTGGCCGGCCAGAGTGGAGTCGCAAGAGCGGGACCTATGCTCCAGGTTGGAAGTGTAAAATGTCATAACGCCGGCGGCCTGCTGAACGGATCACCGGGATCTGGCTACCGCAGACTCACCTCTCGACAACCTTACAGCCGCTCCGAAGTGTTGCCCTATTGTCGCACTGTGCGTGCGGCCGTTGTAGGGCCCACTAAATGAGTAGGCGAGTCACCACCTGTCTTACACAATTTTGAGACTGATTGTCACGGCAGGTGTCCGCTAGTCTCTCCCATAGCCCATTATCCAGTCCATCCAACTTTCAAATCTATAGCCCATGACCTTAGTTCCCATCGCAGCACAAAAGTGCTGCACTGCAATAGTCTTTGCACCTGGCGGGGACCATCTCCGGATGTATCACATTATGCGTTCGGGGATGGTATCCGCCACGTGTATCCCTTGCTTTTAGATTAAAGTGTCTTAAAGGGCCTCTGCGCTGTTGGCTTCGGCCCCACGTACGCCTCCCAAAGGTCCGGGACCCCATGGTCCCGAGATATGGCAAAGACATACAAATAATAATAATAATAATAACGGGACCCGATGTGGACCTGCTCGCGTCGGTGAACTGGTTACGATTCGGGGACCTCTTCGGAGAAACCGAGGGTTTTGCCTGTGCAATTGCAGACGAAGTGATGATGACGAACAACTATCGGAAATATATCCTGAAGGACGGTACGGTCGACATTTGTCGGGCATGCCGCCGTCCCGGAGAGTCACTCAGGCATATCATTTCCGGTTGTTCTCATCTTGCTAACGGCGAGTACTTGCACAGACATAATCTCGTAGCCAGGATTATTCACCAGCAACTTGCTCTTCTATATGGCCTTGTGGACTGCGAAGTACCGTACTACAAGTACTCACCTGCGCCTGTTCTCGAGAATGGTCGTGCCACGCTCTATTGGGATCGATCTATCATCACTGACAGGACTATTGTAGCCAATAAGCCTGATATTGTGATAATAGATCGATCGCAACGTCGGGCCATGCTCGTTGACATCACCATCCCCCATGATGAGAATCTCGTGAAGGCCGAGAAGGACAAGTCCAGTAAGTACCTAGACTTGGCTCACGAGATAACCGCCATGTGGGATGTTGATTCGACGATCATTGTCCCGATAGTCGTTTCAGTGAACGGTTTAATAGCGAAGAGTCTCGACCAACATCTCGAGAGACTCTCGCTAGGTGGTTGGATCAAGGGACAGATGCAGAAGGCGGTGATCTTGGACACGGCGCGGATAGTACGTCGGTTCCTCTCTCTGCAGCCCTGACCACCGGTAGCTTGGGCCTTGCCCCGCTGCTGGCGGCACCCTAGGTTAGGTTTTTTATAATGTGTTTATATGTATTTTTATTGTTTTGTAAGTGTTTTTATATTTTACTTTTATATTCATATTATAAAAATACCTAACCTAAGACGATAAATAAATAAAGAGAAAATAATAATAAAATGCTTTATTGCACACTACAAAAGAAATAATACACACATAATTATATTTTTGTAGGTATTTGATAATTAGATATAGGTATGTTTGTATTAATCTTAAAGTACCAATATAGCAGTGTGAAAGTACCTAGGCGCAAAGTAGCTAAATTATTTATTCCATTTCTATCTGTAAGTTCCTATAATTTGGCTTTGTATTGTTACTTGAGTCTCTATAATGTTTTTATAGCTGTTGGTAGTCATTAAACTACATAGGTCAGTTGCATTAACCACAATTACGAGTAACCAACCGATCAACGTCACTCAGCAGTGAACTAAATATGAAACTTCGCATATAATACAATTTATGGTTTTAACACGGTTTTGTGCCGACTGACCGACCCTTGACTTACTAATATTATATAAAAAATATAAATATAAATCCCTATTTATACACCGTGTTTTTTTTGTTTTCCGTTAATTTCAAGGGTGCATTCCTGAGCTTAAATCAAGTAACTTTCTCAAAGACACCGATATTCTAATTAACTCCATTTCGGAGATAATCAAAATTTTATTTTTTTCCTATAAGGCTAGAGGCCTTATAGGAATAGGAAGCGTGTACACTTGCCTTAGGGCCGGTTTACATATTGATTAGTGTTTAGAATGAGTTCATACATTTGCACTAAACTTAAACTTTTTTTGAGTAAACTTAAGCACAATCTCGGTCGATCGATGTTCGAAATGACATTGATATGTCACAGATTTCAATTGTTTGGTTGAGTTAAATGTAATGCCCGTTTTACAACAACGCTATATGCTACATTTAATTACTTTTTAAACTTAATATTTTTTTTTCTAAAATGCAAAAAAAAAAAAATTAACTATGCCATTTAGTTCTCTTAAACGTACTTAACCATACCCCGAAGTTAACGGAATTCAATAAAAACACGGTGTAGAAGAGATAACAAACAATATAATAAAGTATTTTTCACATCAGCAGCTCGAACAAGGGTACTTTGCTTCTTAAAATCAGTGAACAAAATGCGATTTAGCTCACTGAGTCATTTTGTCTCACTCAGTGAGCAAAATGCGATTTTTCTCACTGAGTGAGACACAATGAGTGAGCAAAATCGCATTTTGCTCACTGAGTGAGGCAAAATGTCATTCAAGTTACCTTTATAGTCAAATGTCATTTCAACATGCGGGGTCTAATACAAGTTCGATATACTTGGGTTCTATTATCTCTGTCTCTCTAGGTATGTTCTCACTGCTTAGGGTGAAAAATTTTGTGTACTACACGAGATCAAAGTTATTTACATCTCGTGCGCTTTTGAATCCCTTACTACGCTCAAGATTCTAAATTAGATTCACTCGCTACGCTCGTGAATCTATTATAGAATCTTTCGCTTGCACGGGACTCAAAATAAGCACTCGAAGAAATATCAAACTTTGATCTCTTGTTGTACAAATAACTATAAACATCGTATATTCGGATATTTAATATACTGGTAGTAAACGCCACAGTTAATAAAAAGGCAGTATAGTAGGCAACAATTCGTACAACGCCAGTAACAGGCACTGGACCGTAATTATCCAATTACTTGTTTCGTTCCCCTGGGGAGAGGCCGGGGAGGGGTTATTCTGCACAAGCGGAATAATCTCGATTGTTTCTTAGCCTGTCTCTTTGAAGGACTTTCGTATTGTGGTTCTTAAGTTCACGTGGAGACCTAAATAAAGAGGAGAAATGAAGAGAAAATACGATGAGTACGGCGTACCAGGTTGTTATGTCGTTAAGGGAAAATAAGTTAATCCGCTTTACGACCTACTGCAAAGCGAAAGATGTTATTGACTGGCTGAATAAAATTCCTATAGTACTTATTCTCTTAAGCAGTGCCACCGTCATGTAATAATAATTAAAATATTCACTTATGGCGGAAGAGATTAATCAGTCTTCATATCTTCGAAATTTTCTCGTCTGACTTGAAAGATTGGTAATAATTACACATGGCTATGGCCCCATCTTTTTTTGTGGCTACACAGCATAAGAGAAAGACAGTACAGATGTAGTAAATACTTAGGCCCCGTGCATTAACTATAGGGGGCAGCATATTAGGACCGGTCAGATTTTTGGCGCGAGGCGTAATGTGTCGTTTATGCTTCCGATGTAGGTGTAGGTAGCTGTTGATATCAAAATCATATTGTATCGAACATATAACTATTGTCACACTTTATGTAGGTACCTAACTGCTAGCTTTTATATAAATACGTATCCAGGAAGAATATATTATTATCTGGAAGAAAATTCAAAAGTATATACCTACGTTTAACTTGGACTAGCTTTCGCATAAATTAACCTCCTGAGACCTGGAATCAATTGTTTTACTTGAAAATTGAAACCCTTAAATACACAATAAAAGTGCAAAATAGATTTTGGAATATTTGTACAAAATATTTTCGCAGGGACTTAGGAGTTCAAACGGAAATCTGAAGTTTGTATTTGAATGGAATAAATCAACTCCCCGTGGTGTGGAAAAGCTAGTATCAATCTAACATCATTGGATTTTCTATTGCGAATACAAAGATGTTTCCTAGAATAGTCCCGTTCCATTCCCGTCCACGGAATGGCATCCTTATTGCTATCGACGCGGCACCAATATTTTATTATACGAATGGCCGTGTGCGTGATATCGGAACGGCTTGAAATATCGCTGTTCTATAAGAACGTTATCCTTAAATAACCTTGTTGAACGTAACGCTTATTAAAACGGTACCTATTTTAGTACCTATATTAATTAAATAACAATGGTTTCCTGTTAGAGAATGCCGAAAGGTTCGTTTCACGTTTTATGTGCAAAAAATATAGATAAATTGTAAAATAAACTACAATATGTACCAAATGTTAATTTTAACCGCATCTAATCAGAACAATATATAACGTAATGAAAACATATTACTATTTTGATATCGTGAATATAACCAATAAAATATAGGTACCGTTACATTAACGACATTTTTATAACGTTATCAATTGAGCGATTTCCACATGATCGAAAATCGCTCCCTGACCAAGAATCATGTTGTCCTCCGGAATGAGGATTGAAATGAACCAAACATTTCTTAATATTATATTATTTTTATTGTGCATGAAATTAATGGATAATGAATACCTATGATGTATTCGCTATTTATTTACAACAAAACGATTAAAAATTGGTCACATTTAGTTATATAACGTAATAAAACAGATCCTTATTATGATGTGTGTAAGTAATAGGTAACAAAAACAAAATATACCGTTACGATAAACGATATTTTTATAACGTTACTAAAGCTTGAACGATATCGCCATCGGTTATCGCACCCTGATCAAGAATTATGCTGCCCGCCGGAACGACCAATGAACTGAACATTTTCTATTACTTTATGTCGCAAATTCTCGAATCTTTATAGGATATCCTACATGAGATACGGTAATAAAACGACTACTTTCATTACGTTTGGATATAAATAGGTACATATTCAAGTTAAGGGCTATATTTAAGAGGGGGCGTAGGTCTGGAAATTAGACAAATTATATGGCATATAGAACTTGAGACGGAAGAAATGGCCATCGCGCGGATTTTTACCTTCTATCTGAAATACTCTGAAAATATACTTCGGCTTCAAATTTAGCTTGTCAGATCCTTCGGTAATATTACTAGCTATTTAAATACTAAAATTATACTACTATGATAAGCAGGGCAACGATATACAACTGAAAACAAATAAAAATTAAACATGTTCTCGTTCTGTCAAACTAACTTTAATCTTTTAAAGTTTTGGTTGGAGTTTGCCCTTGCAATTACAGTCTTATTTCCGTGTGATTTTCCTCATGGCATTTGCTCTTGATTAAGACATATTGAATATAATATCGAAAAGTGCTCGAGTGGAGACCACGGACTAGCAAGCGCAGCGTAGGACGTCCACCCACAAGATGGACAGACGACCTTGTTAAGGTCGCCGGAAGACGCTGGATGCGGGTCGCTTCCAACCGGCACGTATGGAGATCCAAGGGGGAGGCCTATCAGTTCAGCAGTGGACGTCTTATGGCTGAGATGATGATGATGAAAATGTATAAAAATTTAATACGAAAACTAAAATTGTCCGTCAACCCCTCTGAAAGTTACCTGAATAATCGTTTTACTACAATATATAAAGTTATGTATATATTTGTAAATTGGCAAAAAAAATCGCTATCGGCTCCGTGCATACTCGTAACACTATCTCGCTCGCGCACCGGAGTGGTGTGCGGATCCGCGTCAGTGGTAGGGTAAACCCTCCAGTGAATGAACACCCCCCAGTGAATGAACAAAATCACGTTTTTTGTCTAAAATAAGAAATATAGCAATTTCTCCCACTTGTCTTATTTTTTTTCTTACTAACAACTCTATTTCCTATGCGATGACAACCCATAATAAATTTATTTTCGACCAGTTAGGATGTGACTGGCGTTTGAAGTTTACGTATTTCTGGATTTGAAGTTTTGTATGAAAATATTAGATCCCAGCTAAGAACAGTGTACGTTTGGAGCAACATATGAAGTGCTTATTTAATGTTTACTTGTAGGTACAAAGTGTAGTTATTTGGTTATATTAAGAGTTGAACCTTCTATTTCTGTACACTTTGTCGGCGTATTATGCGATTAAGTCTTTATTTTTTAGAGTTCCATTACTGGCTCATCAAATGTTCTGAAACCAGTAAATGAACAGTGTGTTCATTTACTGGTGTCGCGTAGATTTCGTTTTTTTCCCAAATGTATATGTAAATGCAATCGTATTGAGCTTGTTTTTTGTGATTCTGCATAGAAAACGATTCTGATTAATTTAGCCAATATTGGAACAAACCAAATTTCTATAGTCCATTTACTAGATTTGTCATGCCTATGTATGAACAATACAAAATTTGGCTTGTTCATTTATTGGATTTCTACTAATTCTATGTATGAACAGTGTAACCACGAACAATTCAGTGACAAGTTTATTATTTTAAGCATTATTTGGTCAGCATGACCCCTTTTCATCAAAATATGCACGTTGGTTCTTGTTTTAATGGTTGATTTTATTTTTTCCTTTTAATATGTAACGGGTTTCTTTGTTATTGGTGTTTAACCATCATTTTATTACATTCTAATCGATTCGAAGTCAATATGGAGGGATAAAAAGATATAAACGCTATCGCTATACCTATTAAAATAGAGTCGGAAACGGTGTTTGTGATAAAAATGATTATATTATGCTAATTAAAAAGAGTTAAATAATGTTCATTCACTGGGTTTTTCGGTGTTCATTCACTAGGTTTTATGTTCATTCATTAGGTTTTTGGGTAGTTTTTCGTAAATTCTGGTATAACTCAAAAACTATGAAAGTAATTAAAAATCGCAGAAATTACTTTCTTATTTATTAAATGAGGATTGATTAAATTGCAGTTAATTATTCCAATTATTAATGAATGCTGAGCAATGATTTTTCAAACTTGGATAATTGCTTAAGTGTTCATTCACTGGTGGTCTTACCCTATAACAATGTATTTTACCGGTAAATCCCAGGTTTTACGGGTAAACCCTAGGTTTTACCGTACTTCGGGCTTTTACAGTAACATATACAAGACAAGAGCTCCAATAAAGATTTCCCGATACCCCTGTACCGCTTTAGGCCAAATCTATGATATTAAAACAATATGTCTCCGGCTCAGTAGTCTCTGAAAATAGATTAAGTAGGTATAAAACAGCATTATTGACAGCAACATTGTTTTAATCTACCTTAATTAAGTTGATGTAGTTTACGACATATTCCATTTACCCAAATTGAACAGACTTTTACGTCTTCGGATATGACTGGAGTCCTAAATCACACAAAAACCTAACTTCGCCGCTGTAACAATGCGAAGAAAATTCAATAAAGGCTGACTAGGACATAAATTCACTACCAAAAACAGCCTATAACATGTAATCTGAAGAAACGAATGTCGTTTTACTACGATAAGGTACACTTATCCGTTTATTACAGAAAGATCTGAAGTAAGCAGGTATTTAGAGTGATTTATGTCCTTTTGGAGTAAAAAAGGGACATCTCAGCAAATAATTCGGACATGCGGTGCACGTTGAAGATTTATTACAACCTTGACTCCGCGTCCGGGTTTATGGAGCTAGGCTTTGACCTGTCTGCGGAAAGAAAATGTTACACGTACCTCTAAGTGTAAGCGTAAGGCCTGAGTGGACGCTCGAAACGGAGCGTTCGGCGGGGCGTGCAGCGTGGCGTCGGGCTCACAAGTGATTTGAGCAGCGTGCACTAAGGCCGCTCCTATACGTTTGCATTTGTTTAACATGCACGCCGCACGCCCCGCTGCACGCTCCGCTTCGAGCGTCCACTCAGGCCTTAGTGTAAGGGCCAACCAACACTAGCGTCTTTTGAGCGTTGGCGTCTAGTCAGCGCTATGGAAAAAGCGTCGCTGCTCAGTTGCGTCAACGTTGAGTCGATCAGCAGCCAGAGTTGGTTAAACGCCGACGCTCGGGAGATGCTAGTTAAGAGTGGTCTTAATCGCACAACAGACATCTTGAATAATTTCTGAATTTTTCGCAGATTAAAAAATAGCGGATAATTTAGGACGACTACGTAGAACTACCTAAATAAACATTTGGACGTTGTATATCGTGAGCCCTAATAATATGGCTCGCCAGACCGAACTTGCTCTTAAATACCTATTGTATTACACAATACACATGTGATAATAATGTTGGCGAGCTGCATTGAACGTATACAGTACACGTAGGAGGACTTAAGTCTCTCTTTTCGTAACTATTAGGGTTCCGTACCCAAAGGGTAAAACGGGACCCTATTACTAAGACTTCGCTGTCCGTCCGTCCGTCCGTCGGTCCGTCCGTCCGTCCGTCTGTCACCAGGCTGTATCTCACGAACCGTGATAGCTAGACAGTTGAAATTTTCACAGATGATGTATTTCTGTTGCCGCTATAACAACAAATACTAAAAACAGAATAAAATAAAGATTTGAATGGGCTCCCATACAACAAACGTGATTTTTGACCAAAGTTAATCAACGTCGGGAATGGTCAGTACTAATGATGTACCGACTATTGATTTGGCCGACTAGCCGACTAGCCGACTAATCGGCGCTCGGATGGCCGATTAGTCGGCCGACTAGTCGGCTAGTCGGCCAGATCATTAGTTTGCTCTGAGTTCGGTTCAAATGCACTAAAAAACAATCATTTTACTCCTTTCGTCGCGCTATTTATCATATCGAAACGCTAAAAAATGAAATAAAATAATTAAAAAAATCCTAAGGCTATATTATCTCATACGACGACCGGACAATCGGACATAAGAAAGCGACCACACGGTCAATAATTTCGAACAAAAGTTTTCGTAATCACGCTAAATTTGAATTTGGGTAAAATAGGTGAAAAGCTTATGACAATATGTGCTGTTTATTTTTCTGACCTGTTTTTCTGTCATTTATAAAGTGCCGACTAATCGGCCATTTTTAACCAACTATAGTCGCCGACTAATCGCCGACTACAAATGAGGCCGGATAGTCGGCTTTCCCGACTAGTCGGCGACTAGTCGGTACATCCCTAGTCAGTACTTGGATGGGTGGCCGTTTTTTTTTTGCTTTTTTTGTTTTTTTTTGTTTTGCATTATGGTACGGAACCCTTCGTGCGCGAGTCCGACTCGCACTTGCCCGGTTTTTATCTTTTTCCAGCAAGCTCCTTCCAAAGGTCAGAGTCAATAGGGTCAAATTAAATCCTTAATACCAATGAAACATTAAAGTCTATTACTTAAAATAATTTAAGATTCATAGTATGAGATGTAAATAGAAATGGTTTGGAAAATCAACATTTATTTTTACTCTTCATAGGCTTTACATAGCAGATTGGCGAATTCATTTTAAACCGTTATTTTTTTTTACTTATTTTTATTATATAAGTCCGACATCCCTAGTTTGGAGCAAGAATTTAATCAATTGTAATTTAATTGGAAATAAATCAATTGTAAATTGCGATTTCATAAAATTCCCGTAAAAATAATAGGTACTATTTAATCAGTAAAACCAAACATTTCTCATTACATGTTTTTTTCAAATTTTGTATCTGCGATTTTTATTGCTACATAAACCACGCGAAATTGGTGCAACTGCAAACAATTCTTGTTAAAAACCGAGTTCACAAATTTCAACTTAATATAAATATTTTAAATAAAGTTGAGCATTCTCTTCAAAACAAAAGAATTTCGTGTTGCTTTTGTTTCTGCTAATTCTATTTTAACATTGTGATAATGCAGGGATCTTTAACGCTGTTTTCAATGAACTTGCATTTTGCAAGAGCCCGTTAGCTAGAATGATGTCTGAATTAAAATGTTACGTTTGCAAAATGCTTTTAATGAAGGCCACTTCGAAATTAAATTTTGTAATCTAAATGATTTCATTTATAATTACATTACTCGCACGTGCATTTTGCGTATGTATAGTTGTATACTGAAACGATTGAGACGCACGGAAGAATGATAACAGGATGACATCATTTTGATGTCTTGGATTTTAAAATGTTATGTGTAACAAAAATCTTTTTTTTATTATTTTAAATAAATCAATTGATACAGAAATATTTAATCTCCTACTTCAAAAGGTTTAATAAGTTTGGTCGCCAAAGTAAATCATCCGCGAAAAGTTGGTTGGCAAGCGAAATTCGGACAATAATACAGTAAGATGTCGAGATAACTGACTCTGCAAGATGTTTCTATGCAAGAGGGGTCAGTTACCTCTGAAGCCTAAGAACAAGTACCCAACAATTTCTCCATTTAGCATATTTTTCGTAAATTACTCCCGATATCGGCAAATAGGAAAAAGCTTTATGTCCGCGCAATAAGAGCGAAAAAGCCGTCGACGTGTCAGCAGGCGCCGCCCGATGCGAGTACAGCCTAACGACGACTTTTTCGTTCTTATTGCACAGATATTAAGCTTTTTCCTTTCAAATTTGGCCGATTCCGCGTCGACATATATGTGGTCGACCCTTACTTTACTGCCGTTCTAAGCCGAATAGCGCTATCTCAAAAACAAATTATTTTGAATATGGAACTATAAGCTATAGAAACTAAAGTACCTATAAGTTAGCAATGAATTTTCTTTTGAGATAGCGCTATTTGGCTTAGTAGGGCAGTTTAGCTGACGAGGCTTGCTGAACTCATCAGTTTTAAAATTTTGCCAAGAAAAAGGAGAAAGTAAAGTAAATATCTAAATAAAAGTACTAAATGACTTTTGAGAGTTGACTGAGATTTTAAATGACGTTAATCGTACCTTAGGGGTGAAATTGGTGTGCGGGTTACAGATGGGGGGCGCAGCGGTGCTCCCGTAGTGTTGCTGATACGACGAAGTTAGGATCTTCTTGTGCGCCGACGCGTGCGCACGGTACGCGCTCACGCTCAATTTCATGCTTCCCTAGTGGCATTAAAATCTCTTTTTATACCTATTTTGTTTAAATTTAATATACACTTTTCGATAAATAGTTTTTTTCACTTTTGGCACTTAAGTTAACTATCTCATTATATATTTATTTACGCACAACCGTTTGTTGTTTTCACTCGACATCTGGAACAAGAAAAAATACAGTAAATAACCAATTGTAATTTTATAAAACAATATAAATCGTTTTTATATGCATTTTATTTAAACTATAAATTTAATTTGTAACTTAATTAGGAGATATTTATCCTATATTATATGTAGACCCAAAGTGTAGCATAAAAACAACGGGTTGCACTCCGGGAGTGCCGGCAGAAGTGAAAACTCAACGACGTTGTAACTCAAAATATTAATAACATCGACATCTAGAGCAAAACGTATAATTGAGGATAACGCCATCTAGCGTTATACCGTTGCATTACTTGAAAACCCTAAGTACATCACTGTGAATACCACAGTTATATTAACACCAGTTTGAGGGAAACTCACTAGATGGCATTTAAATCAAAAAACAATGACACTGTCCGTCACACATGACGTCACGCAAGCGCCCTGCGCCGCTTAAACGAAACAGTAGGCTCAGGCATACATTTTCGCCGCGCGGTAGAAAGAGAGGAGTTACGCCTTACGCATTACGCATTAAGCCTTACGCCTTACGCTGTCTCGAGTCTAACATTTTTTCCCCACCTCAAAAAGTGCACAGCGCCGCTAAAGTAGTTTTCACTTCAGAAAGTTCTTTTTTACTGGAGTCAGTTATGTAACGCTGCCATACATGACCCAAAAAAATTTTATTAAGCTATGAGCTTCATCACATCTGATATTTGAGTAATTCTAAGCATTTCTAGCGTGAAGTGGGGGGGAGGGTGGGGTACAAAGACGGCCGCCATCCGTCATCTTTAAAAAAAATCTACTCTGATCCTGGTGGGTACTAGGGCAAGTTTGGTATCATTTTCGTATAAACCAAAGACGTAGAATTCATTGCTGATATTTGTTTTTTCAATTTCATAGTAATTTTACAAGAAAAACGTAAAAAGGTGAAAAATTTGGTTGGAGATTTTTGCTACGCGGAGCCGAAACTACAAAAGATAGAAAGTTGAAATTTGCACACTAGATTACATTTATAAAGTGTACAAGAGATAAGAAGCGATTTTGAGAAATTCAACCCCTAAGGGGGTTAAAAAGGGGATGAAAGTTTGTATGGGGTTCAAGTTTTATTTTAAGCTAGGAATTTGAAACTTCGTAAAACGATATATTATTAAAATACAAGAAAACTAATTTCAGCGTTTTTGAAAATTCATCCCCTAAGGTGGTGAAAAAGGAGTTGAAAGTTTGTATGGATATCAAAAAAATTTTCGAACGCGGGACTTGAATCTTTGTATTTGGGGATATTATTAAAAGACAGGAAAAGTAATTTCAGCGTTTTGTAAAATTCATCCCCTAACAGGGTTAAAAAGGGGTTGAAAGTTTGAATCCATTACAAATCCGAGTAGACACACATTTCTTATTGGCTCCCAGGCTTGAAATGCTTAGAATTACTCAAGGAACATATGTGATGAAGCTCATAGCTTAATAAAAAATTTTTGGGTCAACTTTATAACTGCTTCCGCTATTTTGCCCCTGTTCTACTCACAACAGATAACGTCCGTAGGTAAGTAATGTTTTACCACACCAACTGGTAAAGGCTGTCTTGATTGTTCAAAAACTGATCAATTTTGGAATCTTTCGCTTGCTCGGGTACCAATATTGGCACGAGAGGTTAAACAACAATTTTGCCCCCTTGTAAAACAAATTACTATTATAATTTCACAAATCACAATACATAATGGTTTGTTAGGCGTAAATTTGTAAAATTGGGATTCCAAATTCAAATGCTGTTTCAGAAAGAACAATTAGGCACAAAACAGATAAGTACAGAAGTCAATCACATGTATGTACTTTACTTTTCATACCTACGCTCGGCGGTCGCTCTAGGGTTGCGATTGTTGCGAACTATGACTTATGCACAAAAAATTATCGTGGTAGTGGCACTCGTATCCATCGTATCGTATCTCGTATCTAGTTGTTTGATTTATTGTTGAGGATGAAACGGGAAGAATGGAAATATAAATTAATAATAACATTAATAACTCAAATAGGTATTTTCATTTTAATGTCATTGTTATATTACAAATTTGCCACAGAAAATATCTTGCGATGATTTCGAGATTGGCGAAATGCACGATTATTATATTTTAAACTGTAATAAATTCGCATTATCATGTACAATGTAATAAATTCGCATACGTATTCTCTCTGTAACCACTGGTAGCTTAAAAAACAATTCACCGGTTAATGTTGAATTTAAACAACCGTCCACTGTACAGTTATAATAACTTTTTGTTTTGTTTTTGTTGTTTTGTTTCTCCATTATTGCACAAAAAAGTTCACAGATGCGTGTCTTAAGCGGATGGTACTCGCGCTTGCACTGATCCCAACTGGTCCGAGATATCGTGTCCGTGAGCGGCGGTGTCTATGTGTGCGTTGCTCGAGCGCGCTTTGTATGTTGATTGATTTCTGTACCTATCTCTTTTGTGAATTAGGTAACTAAGCTGTTTTTAATTTCTTAGAGGAAATTACGAAAAACAATAAAACGGTGCATGCCATTAAGAAATAGAAAGCCGTAAACGCAGTTCAAATAATGGCGTAATAAATAAACGACTATGAAAAGAAGTTTAATTAAATGCATGAACAATTGAACATTTCCCTTGTTTGCTTATTAGAAATGTTTTAGCTTAATTAAGTAGGTGAAACATAACCTTATCGCGCTTTTTCTTATAATACTGAACCCCCCTTTTATTTTTTAGTTGGTTTTAGTTCAGTTTCTTACTTTAATTTATTTTTGTTACTTTAATTTGTTATTATTTTGTGTCAAGACAGAGTTAATCTAATTACTCAAATAAGATTAAATAACGGCCACTATTGTCGCCAAATAAAGCTAATGACGAGTGGAAGAATGTATTATTTAACTTCAGTTTTTCCTGGTGGTAGGGTGTAAGGATGGGACACGTCAAAAAAACTTACTACAAATGTAGTAAATAGAAAAAAAAATCTGTCCATCTAAAAACTTAACACTAACTTGCCACAGATTTCACAGCTGTGATGTTAGGTATGTAGTTATATGTATAAATCCAAATTTGATTTACTGAGTCATTCCGATTTAAGGATGAATCACGTTAGACCGAGCCGTGTCCGGACCGGAGCTTCCGCTTACTTTTCTATGACCTGACAGGCGATGACGTGATGCTTTGCATAGAAAAATATGCACCGGAAGCTCCGAACCGGACACGGCCCGGTCTAACGTGAGTCATCCTTTAAGCCGCTTACCAGTTGAGAGGTATAGCAATCAATAAGGCAGAGAAGCGTATAAAGCGAAGCCGGTTGATCGACGACCGATCAGCCGCACCGACCGATGTAACCTTCCAGGAATCAATTGTAACATAACACCCACAATTAACTAACAGCACTTCATGTGGCTTCGTAAGCATAATAATGAGACCCGCTCGGTTTATCTACATATATTAATATTACAATACATTCAAAATAGGCCGGATATCTATATAAATTCTGACAGTAGACAACGCACAGCGTAAACTCTAGAATGTTTCAACTTGAAGTTGGTGACATATATTTTTCTAATATACCACTCCGCTTTTTAGCAAAACCCTTTTGGATTTTTTGTAAAAAACCTTGAGAGAGTGAAAATAAGGTTAAATATTTTTAACGACTACTCGGACGAGGTCGCGGGTGGAGGCTAGTGTTATATGACATAGATCTACGTGTAACACAATTTTGTTTAATTTACAAACCAATATCTACCATATCCGGGATTCCAAAAGTCATAAACTTCTAACTTTTTACATTAATAAAATATTTCAACATTCTGCCAACCATCGATAGGTAGCCACGGAATATCGATATCGATGATGACGGTAGCAATCTCTAGACGGCGCCACTATGTCGAGAGGAGCCGGATGACGGCAGGGGGAACGGAGCATCGATCGAACATTCAATTATGTAGTACTACGAGTAGAAGTACAGTCAAGGAATTTAAATTCCGACCCATTTCGTACTTTGTCACAGTGACAACCGTATGAGGTCTCTAGCGGCTTTCATATTGATTGTCACTGCGACAAAGTACGAAATGGGTCGGAATTTAAATTCCTTGACTGTACTATCATTCATATAAAACATGTCAGTAGGTAGAGACAGACCAAGAAAGGTCTGCAGCGATTTTGATAGTTCACGCAGTGCACGTGTTATTTTAAACGACAAATTTCTATGAAATTATGACGTAAAAATAACACTTGCACTGCGTTAACTATCAAAATCTCTGCAGACTTTTCTTAGTCTATTTAACTCTAGTTATCGAAAAAAAATGTCACTTTGATCCATTTTGGTATTCACAATGTGCATCTACCTAGGTACTGCAAATATTGCACAGAGTTCGAATGCCGATTTACGGACCGGAAAGAATGCTCATTATTATATTCATTATATTATGCTATAATCGTACGAAATAAGTGACAGCCAATAGGCTGTGACTCATTTTTCATAAGTGTTTTTCAATAAAAAGACACGTCACGATTTAACCCTTTCTCCAATGAAAAAAAAAAAACGAAGCATATTACCCACGGCTGTGGAATACCCATCCTTGAAGATTAGATTTCTCTTCTTTCTGCCGCACAACTGTTTTTAAATACGTTTAAAATTGTAGTTTTAATGTAATAAATATGTTATCCCCAGCATATTACCCACAGTTTTATTGAGCTTACGGAGTTAAGCTTATTTGTGTAAAATTGTCACATAACATCTGCATTCATTACATTTCTATCGCTTACGCGTTTTCATAAACATTAAATAACCCTAATACGATTTGGTAAGTAAATCGTCGCTCTAAGCCTACTTTACTAAACTAAACTCATCATAAATTCTATCCCCATTTTACGTTAGGCTCTTTTTTCAATAAGATGCATTCTTAACAAGTTGGCTCTCCGCCAAAATGAAATTTAATGGCTTTGGAGAGCGAACGCTATCAACTGGCTGTATATCTGCTGACTGAGCCGTAGACTTTTTACTTCTTTTTTTTATTGTTAAGAAATAAGTTTAATACTTCCCTACCTATGCTATGGTACTTATTTGTTTGTTTCTAAGGACTGGAGAGTTTGGTTTGGTTATTTACATGTGTTTGTTGTACACTTCACTACAGTATTTCTGACACTTAGGTAATGGTCGTGTAATACTCGCGTTTCTGCACTTGCTACTGGTATTATTTGCTTTAATTTCATCATCATCATCATCATCTCAGCCATAAGACGTCCACTGATGAACATAGGCCTCCCCCTTCCCCTTGGACCTCCATACGTGCCGGATGGGGGGTGAATGCCATAATCGCCACGCTTGGCAGGTGGGTTGGCGATCGCAGCCGAGTACACCGAATTTGAGGGACGCTGCTGCCCGTCCACTGGTGATCTTGGACGTTGTTTAAGGACATACCCGGGTGCTTTAATTTACCTAGTACCAATTACGAATGTTTAGTTTTTATTGGGTAATTTATACTATGACTAATTGACTAGGTATAAATTATGATGACTTTCAACTTTAAATAACACACATACATATTATTAACTATAATTATACTACTTTATTTCCTATTTTAAGAGCCCATCAACGTGCACACTAGCACCACTGCTAAATAATCGTGATTATTTAAATTTAACGACAGTTATTTGAAAAAGGGGGCCGCTACGTACTGTATTTTATTTTTAAGTACCTTTTGAACATATCAAACTAGTCTTTATGTTGCTGAATTAGTCAATCTATGCGTCCAAAGTTCAAACGGCCGTTTTTGTTTTGAGGTCATTCACCTGTCGTTAAATTTAAATAATAAATAATTTAGCAATCGCGCTAATAGTGTGCACGTTGATGGGCTCTTAATACAATAACAGCTAACGGTGATTATTTTACAAAATACTATTATTGAACAGCTAGGCTTTTTTGAACTACACATGCGGAAGGTAAAGATCGAATAGGCACTACCTTTTATGGCTCCTCTACACGATGGGCCAACGCCGGCCACTCCAAGGGACGCAGCCATGCGGTAGAATGAGATAGCAATATCACTTGCTCCCTCTAACGCATAAATGCGTCCCTTGGAGTGGCGTGTTGGCCCATCGTGTAGAGGAGCCATTACGAAAGCAACTTGTAGGTATAAGTATTATTTATTTACATATCCCCAAATCCAAATAGGCTTTTCTGGGATTTGTGCGGATTTTTTGCGATGTTTTCCTTCGTCGTAAAGATACTGGTGTAAATATGAAATGATATTATGACATATTTGCGAGTACTTGGTTAATTCCGGATTTTAATCCATGACCTTCAGTTTGAAAATAACAGTTGGCATCTAATAGATATCGACGGTCAAAGTGGCCGAATATATCGTAACACACCTTTAATACCATTGTAATAAGAATGTGTTCCGATATATTTGGCCACACAGGTTGGCTAAAAAATAACTACAAATAACTATAGGGAGGTTTTGAAATTATACTGAGCAACTTTTAATTTTTGGCTGTTTAATAAATTTCGGGTAGTCCATTTTCTATGGAATGGTACACTTTTTTGTTTCGCGATTTCGGGTTTGGTCCCATAGTAAAAGTTGCTCAGTATAAATCAAATCAAATATGTCTTTATTGCAAGATTATGGTACATTTACAGTAGTCAGAGCATGCAATAATTCCAAAACGTCCCTGGCAACGGGAATGCAGTTATTTTTAGCCACCGTGTATAGGACTGGGTTTCCGTCAGCTTAGAACCAGTGCTTCTTAGTGCTATTGTACCTAGTTATTCCAGGATCTAAACGAGTGAAACTGTGTAACGCCTAAAGCGTTGGATTTTCTCCGTGTCTACTGTTACTGTGTTACGTGACTTGTGTTACGTAAGCACTTGAGTGTAGGGCCCTCAGTCTGTACGTTACATGAGGAATGTAGCTAAGAATGTGTATGATATCTTATATCCCTGTTCAAGCATCAGTAACCGAACCTAACCTACCTCCGTAAGAACAAAAAAGTACCGTGAAACACTAAAACATTTCCCGCTTTCTTTATCCTTTCCTTTTTTTAGGATTCCATACCTCAAAAGGGAAAAACGGAACGCTTATAGGATCACTCGTGCGTCTGTCTGTCCGTCTGTCACAGCCTTTTCTCTCCGAAACTACTGGACCAATTAAGTTGAAATTTGTTACACACATGTAGGTAAGGAATAAATGAATTTTAAACATGAGGGCCACTTTTGAGGGGCAAATGCGAATATTAAAAATATAGTTTTTCAAGCGTGATCTTGCTATATAACTAACATCTTTGAACAGGATGTACGAGTATATCGTTAAAAGGGTTAAATCGAACATTCTACGACTGCACCAGTGCATTTTAGCAACGTATTTGAAATTTACATGATCTTACTAGAAATGTCTCCTCTCTTACTAATTAAACAGGCCAGACAGAAACCGCAACAGAGCAAGTAACTGTCCCGAAACGTCCGTTACACGATCAAGTACTTGCTACTTGCACTAAATGTCTTGGGCTCGGGCTTGATTTAAATCTGTGCGGTGGATTTGGAGTTCTGCGCCTTGTTCTTAATTGTGCGGTGCAAGTGAAAAGAGGAAAGCATATTTAAGAGGCGATAGTTCTAATATTGACCCTGAATTGATCCTCAAATATTTAACAATAAAAATTTTGGCAAGCTCAGTAACTGAGTTAAATATACATTTCGTACCTATAATGTATATTTAAAATATTTTACCTAATGAATGATACCGAAATCAATTTAAATGTACCTAACTATAGTGAAAAGGGAAAAGTCCCATATGACTATTGACTAGTATTAAATATTGTACCCTTTTTACCGGCCCTGCGCATAACTTATACTTCTGTTCACTAGAAGATATACTAAGCCAAGCTAAGCATGAGGCATGTAAATCTATGGGCCTTATTTTTGTTACGATTTGATTAGAAAAACAGGCGACCTGGCCACGGTGACAATCGCTTGAGCTTCGCTATCGAATCCCTTTGTGTGTCTCTATCACTCTTCCATATTAGTGTGACAATGATAGGTTGCGTTACATTCGCTACGGAGTCAGTAGGTTAGTTAATCAAAAATTAATAAAGTGCATCGGGTTTAATTCATCGCAAATGATCTACTTAATTTTGAAAATCAAAAATTTTACTAAGCATACTTGTAACATTCTAGCAAAAGTAAAATACCAAGTGGTCATTAGTGCGCTAAGTATTTCCGAACTATTTCTTGTTCCTAACTTTTATCTTACTTTAAACAGTTATAATAATTGTATAATATATTTTGTAGTCTGAATATATTTTAGTATAAAATATACGAACACTGCACAATTGTCATGTTCAATTCTTAAACATTCAAAACTTCCTGCACTTAATTTGATCCTTAAAACTTACTAAAGCATATTCGCTTTTATTTTATCACTTGCACCATCCTGTTATGCAAGCACTCGGGCGCAAAGAAGAGCACTCGGCACACTCGGCACGACGCGACCCTTGTTAACGGCGTGTGCGCCGGACCTTATAATAATGGACTTAAATTCTGCTTTGCTATTCTTATTCCGTATGAAGATACGATAGAGTGCAAGCACTATGTAAAAAAAAAAACATTAATTTGTCACTAACGCTATTGATCCAAGTTGGTCGCGAATAAATGAATTTATTTATTTATGTCACGACATTGACTGCTGACCCACGGAACACAATAGACTGGGGCTGAATTGGCCGAGGTTCAGGTAGACCGAAAAGGAGATGGCGGGACGACTTGGACGCACTGTACCCAAAATGGTGGGAAAATGCCGATGATAGGGTCGAGTGGAGAAAACGAGGGGAGGCCTTTGCCCAGCAGTGGGACACCAAAGTAGGCTATAAAAAATCCCCTTGCATAATTTTTAGGGTTTCGTACTCAAAGGGTAAAACGGGACCCTATTACTAAGACTCTGCTGTCCGTCCGTCTGTCACCAGGCTGTATCTCACGAACCGTGATAGCAAGACAGTTGAAATGTTCGCAGATGATGTATTTCTGTTGCCGCTATAACAACAAATACTAAAAACAGGATAAAATAAAGATTTAAGTGGGGCTCCCATACAACAAACGTGATTTTTGACCGAGGTTAAGCAACGTCGGGCGGGGTCAGTACTTGGATGGGTGACCTTTTTTTTGCATTATGGTACGGAACCCTTCGTGCACGACTCGCACTTGCCCGGTTTTATTACCTACTGATTGTGTTTTATTTGCAAGATCTGCTAAACAAGTTCTGCTGCTGACTGTACTCCTCAATACTAACTTATTATTTACCGTTTTTGTTGGTACAAAGTAACTGTATTCAGACTGGCAACTTAAAGTTTACATAAGGCAATTCCTCGACTTTTAGTACTTTTAGTTGAAGTTATTAAGGTATCCTAAAAACAAGTCGCACTTTCAAGATAGGAAAAAGTTTCAGTACCTATTTTAACTTAAATATTTATGTAAATGTAATCTTATAATTATGAATTAATTAATTATATTAATTAGAAACCCACCGACTGCGCCAATAATATGAATAAGCCAAACATTAAAGGGACCCACACCCACAGATTACCAGTTCGCCGGACGATATCAGCCTGTCAGTTGTTCAGAGCTGTCAAATTTTGCGTTTAACTGTCCGGCGGACTGGTAATTAGTGGGCCACTTAAACATTAGTAAAAAAAAAAATTTAAATACCACTCTACCAGAGTTTGCAATCCAGATCCAAATATCTATTAAAAAAAACCGGGCAAGTGCGAGTCGGACTCGCGCACGAAGCACGAAACGCACGAAAAAAAAAAACGGAAATAATGCAAAAAGAAAACGGTCACCCATCCAAGTACTGACCACGCCCGACGTTGCTTACTTTGGTCAAAAATCACGTTTGCTGTATGGGAGCCCAACTTAAATCTTTATTTTATTCTGTTTTTAGTATTTGTTGTTATAGCGGCAACAGAAATACATCATCTGTGAAAATTTCAACTGTCTAGCTATCACGGTTCGTGAGATACAGCCTGGTGACAGACAGACGGACAGACGGACGGACGGACAGCGAAGTCTTAGTAATACGGTCCCGTTTTACCTTTTGGGTACGAAACCCTAAAAATATCCATCAAATGTCATATGTAGCTGCATTACTGTTGCCACATTACTGCACACTACTGCTGCATACTGCCATATATTTACCGCCGCAGTAATGTCACTACAGAAATGCAGGTGCAGTTGATATCCCAATAAAGTTATGTCACACCTAAGATACAAATTTAAGATCTCTGTGAAGAAGCAACTTGTACTATATTAACTCAGTTCTACCGTTGACGTACGAATCGTCATAATACCGATAAGACGACCATTATGTCTTCAGTTCAGACACTCCAACTCCAACTCCGATCCATTAACCTTATCAAGTGCGGAAACAAAGTGGATGAAATTTGTCACCTGCCGCTGACGTCAATACCTCTTGCAACTTGGTCCAGATAGTTCAATTAGGAGATGGATGGTTTTTGTTTTCTAACTCCTGTCGGCCTAGCACAGGATTGGCGCGACAGTTATCTCGCCTGCGATATAGACATACCCTTCCCCATCTAATTAATACAGCTAGAAAAATACGGAGCTTATTTCGCGGGCGAGATACTGGCTCGCCACTCCTGAGCTTGCTCAATTAGGAGATGGATGGTTTTTGTTTTCTAACTCCTGTCGGCCTAGCACAGGATTGGCGCGACAGTTATCTCGCCTGCGATATAGACATACCTTTCCCCATCTAATTAATACAGCTAGAAAAATACGGAGCTTATTTCGCGGGCGAGATACTGGCTCGCCACTCCTGAGCTTGCTCAATTAGGAGATGGATGGTTTTTGTTTTCTAACTCCTGTCGGCCTACCACAGGATTGGCGCGACAGTTATCTCGCCTGCGATATAGACATACCTTTCCCCATCTAATTAATACAGCTATAAAAATACGGAGCTTATTTCGCGGGCGAGATACTGGCTCGCCACTCCTGAGCTTGCTCAATTAGGAGATGGCTGGTTTTTGTTTTCTAACTTCTGTCGGCCTACCACAGGATTGGCGCGACAGTTATCTCGCCTGCGATATAGACATACCCTTCCCCATCTAATTAACACAGCTAGAAAAATACGGAGCTTATTTCGCGGGCGAGATACTGGCTCGCCACACCTGAGCTTGCTCAATTAGGAGATGGATGGTTTTTGTTTTATAGTTCTGTAGGCCTAGCACAGGAGTAGCAAGTATCTCGCTCGCGATATAGACTACCCTTCCCCATCTAATTAATACAGCTAGAAAAAGACGGATAGTCTATATCGCGGGCAATATACTGGCGCGCTACTTCTGTAGGTACTATATTCTCTTCTAAGTTTTGTGCCTCGCAAGATCGCTTACTATCTTTATATTCGAAGTTGATAACTCGAGATATAGATTTGAAGAAATTTGAACTTAAAATAGAATTACATACTCGTATGGTTCAAAATTCTTTAATTTTGTGTCTCGAGGCAACTTCTTCCCGCCTTGTACGGAATTATAGATAGGTAGCTAAATTCGAGCGGTTCCGATGCGTAAATCTATGAAAGTCAGCTAGCAATATTTTAGCACAATTTTATTGTAGAATAAAACTTTAAATCACTCCATTATTCTGGTTTTATTATCCCGTCAATACTCGATACATATTCGTATATAGATACTCACTGCCAAGTTAAAAATACTTGAAATGATACGACCTTGATAATACTTCAAACATAATTATATGTTTCAAATATTCTAAAACTCCACTAAGAAATATTTTCGTAAATTGACCCCTACGAAAATAAGTAGGGTAGAAATTATTTATTTTATAACTTTTATTCAGGCGGAGGCTAGTAAAAATATATTAATAAATAGTGAATTTAATAAAACTCATACCAGACTTGTAAACAAAATTAAAACCTGCGGTAAATTTAATACAATGTTCTTAGAAAACGTATGTTTTTTTAATGTTCTCTAATTTTAACTAGATCTGAATATTTTTTAGAATTTTATGTAATATATTAATACTTCTAACATAAGCTAGACTTATGAGAGACCCATATGAAGACAGTCCCATTTTAACCCTTATCTTGGCAAGGCTCAAAATATCTTAAATATAAACATTTTTTTAGTTTTTCGTCACCTATTGAGCATACTAGACTATTAAAAAATAAGGAAAAAAATCCAGGATTTTCCAATTTCGGAAAATCATATGTATCATATTTGATACAGTGCCAATCCGTCGACAAAATAGTTACCTACTTTTTAGAAGAAAAATGCGGATTTTAATAAAAATAAAACATGTAATGCAACAGAAATTATCATTTATTGCTAATTAAACGCAATCCAAAGCATCAGATAACTATTACACCTGTAAAAATAAATTATATCTACGAATACCTGATCACATGGGCGGAAAATTTGATCCCGTAAAGTTTCAAAAAATCCGTCAGCAAAAAGTTGAGTAAAATATGAAAAGTAAACAAATAATTTAAAAGTCAAAAAAATATTTTTTTTTTTTTTTTGGGCATTTTTGCCATGCACAGATTTTTCCATGCTACGGGCTACGGCGTAGCAATTATGCTACAGCGTACGAATATACAGTTAAATAACATCTAGTACTTAAAAAAATCAAAGTTCAATGACTAAATAATACGACAACTAATATTAAATACTTGAAACATGTTTTGTAACCCCACAAATATAAAAAAATAATAAAAACCTGTAAAAATATTTTGACGACAACTTGGCAATGTATTAAATGTAATACAATCCTTTCGATATGTACATTTCTGAGTTCTTGGCAATGTATCAAATATAATACATAACAGTTTTATGTCAGGTTCTGTGTATTAAATGTTTTTAAATTCGAAAGCATTGTAAATATTTATGCACTAACAGATAGTAAATGCATCAAAATGTAGATTATGGAAAAATATATACAAATCTAAGAAATAAATGCAAAACATCCAGTGCGAACCGAAATCTGTTGTTTCCGTGGCGCCATGTTGATTATTACTAACTAATTTACAATGACACTTGTGTCCATTATTTTTTTCTATAAGTAAGGAGGGTACCTCGATTTATTGAGGGCAGAATTATTTTGTTAGGTACTACAGTGAATCTGCTAGATTTTTTTAAGTTCCATGTATCACGGGTGTTACGATGCCAAGATAAGGGTTAAGCCGCTTTGAACGCGAAGTTGAAAGCGAAATAAAATGTTATACAGATTGTGCGAAAAGTTGCACTGAGGGTTTAATTCATATATCTTAAAGTATTATAAACCCTTTCATATATCTTAATTTATTAAGGGGAAATTAAAATTAAGCACATTTAATATATGATCTGATTGATCTGTCTGTAACATCCTAACCCTTAGTGGTGTTAAACAGGTATTAATTCCAAGTACATATTTGAAACCCACCATGTATTTGAATGAATATGAATACTATATGAATCGAAATCGATTCCTTTTGTTTACCAAACGATTACACATGACTACAATAACCACAACGCACAATTACATTAACAATTACCATTAATTGTTAAATGCTACTAACAATAGAAACGTCTAGACTAACATCATGTTATGTAGATATAAATACATATTATTGTTCGTAGTCGGTACATATTGCGCCGAAGAAACCACACAAATATAATAATCTAAACAGCGATGTATTTAATCCTTTTTCCATATCGCTTTTACATGTGTACTTACTTATACGATTTCCTATAAATTATTGTAGGATCTTTTCAAATTGCCAGGCTAATTTTATGGCAAGAATGCATCTCTAAAACAAAAACGAAAACAGGCTAAAACAAACTAAAACAGGTCAATGAACACGTCACAGAGATTTGTGCAACAAAAGCTACAAGCATATAGCCGTCATCAGCGGTTTCTGCGGCGACCCTCAACCGCAACGTCCGCTTTCTAACGCCCGAACCAAACTCACTCAATCAGAAGGCATACGAACGTAATACCTACTTATAAATTACTCTCTCTCTTTGGTCGGTCCCTCATGTCTGAGGATCGTGGTCAGTATCAAGGTTGCATCTGGAGCGGATGATCTGTCTCCACCGGTTTCTGTCCAACGCGTCTCCGACTACCGTGTAGAAAGCAGAGGATGACGAGTCTTTAACTTGATCGGTCCATCTTATTGGTGAACGACCTGCCTTCGGTATAAATTACTAATTCATCCAAAAAAAGTTCTGAATTACCGTCATACGAAGCTGAACTTTTTGACAGGAAAACGACATATATATCTACCTATTATACTATAGTATATTAGTCCTTCGTAAACCAGCCATCGTGCCAACAGCCACGCACACAACCAATTAGTCGTGTATAGATATGACACTTGTTATTATCATTTTAAATATAGACATACAAATACATACTTAATATAGTTATATTATTACAGTAGAATCCGTTCATTATGACTCCGCTTATACTGACCAACCGCTTACTATGACGTAATTACTGTGCTAAGTTTGGTTTTCATATAAAATTATTTGTGACAAAATTCGGATAAGATGACTTCGCTTATAGTGACAAACCGCTTACTATGACCTAAAAATCGTATTTCCATGAAATTATGTCCGGTTTACTGGTTTTCGTGGCCGTCATCACATCTTTCCCTTCGAGGACGTTTGGTGCGTTCGTGGCGTGTAAGATATTTTAGTTTTGACAAGTTGATATTCGTTACAAGTTTAATAAAACTCATTTCTCATAAAGGAATTTGAAATTAATTTGGAAAACAACAAAAATAAGAAGTTGTACAAGTATGTTTTATATGACATTCGCTTAGCGCAGCATGACGTGTTTGTCACTTCCCTTCGATGTCATTATAAGCGGATTCTACTGTATACAACTCCAAAACCTACATTAATAATAGTCAGAGGATGACTCACGCTAGACCGGACCAGGGCCGGGCCGGAGCTTACGGAGCTTCGTTTTCCATGGAAAACACCACGTGTTCACGATCAGCCATCATAGAAAATGACATGTCGTACGCCTCGGTCCGGGCACGGCCCGGTCCAGCGTGAGTCATCTTTTAAAGGCTTGCTACACGGTCGCCGACAAGCCCCCAAACCGCGTGGCCTTGGCCGGTCCCGGACCGTGTAGACAGTTGTTACCAACAAAATTTGACCAAAACTGACCAAGGACAGACCAAGGTCAGACGGTTAGAAGGCTTGTCGGCGACCGTGTAGCAAGCCTTTTAGTGTGTTGTTGATAGCAAAAGATTCACTGCTCTCGCTAATAGATGCTTATAAGCGTATAAATGATAGTACAAGTGATGCACGCCTATACGCACCTAGAACGCATGCTTAAAAGCGTTACATCAAACTTTCCGAATGTACCAACGTACCGAGTACCGAGCGCGCAGGCCGTCAATGTAGCCTTTTCTGTGGTAAACCGAGACCACAGCCCCCGCTCTGTGACGCTCGGACCAAAGGCTCTTTCAGTTGCCAAATGGGATTCGAAGTAAAATCATAAATGGTGTCGAATTCATTACCAATATTATTCGGTTGCTAGTTATTATCATGCCGCGATCAGAAAGGGATTAGAAATGACAGATTTCCATACACTTACGTCTAAATCAATATGGATTGACAGCTATCTCAATCCCTTTTTAATTGCGATTCAGTAATACCTACTGTTGATTTTATATTTTATTTTACAAAACTGAAATGGCTCGTACTTACACTCGTGTCACTCGTGTGTGCAATAAATTTGTACGATATAAGAAAAATGCGTTTCCCATGCATCTTCAAAAATTACTTCAGATAAATTAATAATACTTTATCTGTTCTTGGGTACACCTAATTTGGGTTTATCTGAAAAATTATCATTTAAAGGTAAAATTCTTAAGACTGCGTCGTGCAAAATCAGCGAAAAAGGCAGTCACCGTTTAGTCGCTAGCGTCCACATCGCTTGATAAAAAAAATTATAATAAATATCATTATTATCCCAAAGAGTGTGTTTACAACGAATCACCCTTGAAAATTTGAAATCTTTTACAATATAATAAAAACACTCATGCAAAGTTGTACCTAAAACGTGATGAACGAGTGTCAGCGTTTAGTAAAATTTGTATAAAAAAATCGATGCTCATGCTACAAAATCGAGTGATTTCGAAAGCCAGATAACTAGACTACAACGAATCAGGCTTTTCCTATTTTTCCTCTTAAAGGCTACAGAGAAATTCAATCGTAAACGTAAACTTTCGTAAAATTTCCATACATCCGCCATATCTGTCAAATTCTCCTTCTCCTCAGATGCCCGCTGTGGGCCGTTGGAAGCGGACGCGTACATGCTTTTTCCAAATTGACATTTCAATTTGTCATATATATTGACAGAAATTCATGTCCGTATACGAATGATGATACCAGTGAAAAACTGTGTTCAAAATAAATAGGGTAAATGAATAAATGTCACACGGAGATCCAGAGTCATTAAAATTTTGATTTGTTTTTATTCATAAGTCATAATACTTTAAAAATATAACAAATTATTTAAAATATATACGAACACAACCAAATCAGTGTAATTAGTTTCTTCCTAATTCACTAAAAATTAAAAAAGTTTGAAGATTTGTTTTATCTTATTGGAATAAATTTTCATTGTGCTGGCATTCATATTACGTCATTTTAAAAACATATATGACATAATGTCAATATACTAGATAGACAATTTATCAACAAATTTCTTCACATTTTAACGTAAACAATATAAATTATTAAAATTTTATTTATGAAGACGAAGCAATGTTGTTCACATAATATCAGCAATATTTTTTTTAGTTTCAATGGTACTATAAAAGTAGGTTAGGTTAGGTTTGAACTGCGACCTTTACAGAAACGAAATGCTACTATAAAAGTGGGTTAGGTTAGAACTGCGATCCTCACAGGACCGAAATGCTACTAGAAAAGTGGGTTAGGTTAGGTTTCAACTGCGACCCATACAGAAACGAAATGCTACTAGTAAAGTGGGTTAGGTTAGGTTTGAACTGCGACCCATACAGACACGAAATGCTACTAGAAAAGTGGGTTAGGTTAGGTTTGAACTGCGACCCTTACAGAACCAAACTGCTATCAGAAAAGTGGGTTAGGTTAGGTTTGAATTGCGACGCTTACAGAAAAGTAATGTTACTGGAAAAGTGGGTTAGGTTAGGTTTGAACTGCGACCCTTGCAGAAGCGAAATGCTACTAGAAAAGTGGGTTAGGTTAGGTTAGAACTGCGACTGTTACAGAAATAAAATGCTACTAGAAAAAGGTGACGAAGTGGATTAATTAATTTAATAGTATTATATTATGCACATTTTTAATAAAAATGTGGTTACAATTTTGGTGGTTATTAACTATTTTTGGGTTTACAATGATTATTTTGGAGTAATTTGCTTTAATAGGATAGTAAGATTAAAAAAATTGGTTATAATTTTACATTAAAATGGAGTTTTAATTTTGGTGGTCATTTACTATTTTTGGGTTTACAATGATTATTTTTGTGTCATTTTCTTTAATAGGATAGCAAGATGTAAAAATTTGGTTATCATTTCACATTAAAATGGGGTTTGATATTTGGTAATCATTTACTATTTTTGGGTTAATAATGATTAGTTTGGTGTCATTTCCTTTAAAAGGATAGTAAAATGTAATAAAATTGGTAATCATTCCACAATAAAATGGTGTTATAATTTTGGTGATCATTCATTATTTTAAGGTGGTAAAATATATTTTTTGGTATTAAATTTTATTAAATCTGGTGATCAGTTAAATAGCAGCCAATAATTAATTACCTAATACGTCACATACCTATGACATGACATGAACAAACAAGGAAAGCTATATATAAAAAGTGATTTTTCTCTGTCTTCTCACAAAGGAAAGCTTTGACAGTTTAAATTCCTCAAAGAAGGTCCGTAGTTAACACTAAACTCGAAACAGCACCTTTAAAAAAACATTAGGGGTCACTGACCTGTCCCAGTAAATTGAGGTAGTGTGTGTGAGCTGCGTTTGTGTATGAAATGGGGTAATTTGACAGAATCTGAAAATTTACCCTCCTCGACGCCCTCTTAAGCTTATAATTTTTGTCACGACTAGCTATTAGTTTTCATACAGTTATTTAGAATCGTACTTAATATAATTTAATAGGAGTGGGTAGTTGAGATTCATCGACGCGGCAAACTAACGTGACCACAGAATATTGTGTCAATTCGAAATGCAATTTCATGCATACATTTAGGCACTGGTCCCACCGCGAGCTAGTAAGCTATGAGCTATCGGCTATAAACACGAACAAAAGATAAGCACTCCCGTGTAAATAAAAGAGACACGGCGATATTTATAGTTACTCGCCCAGCGGTGAGCTATAAATATCGCCGTGTCTCTTTTATTTACACGGGAGTGCTTATCTTTTGTTCGTGTTTATAGCCGATAGCTCATAGCTTACTAGCTCGCGGTGGGACCAGTGCCTTATACTCGTAGGTTATTGTGGTATGCCTTTCCCGAAATTACGCTTGGGAATAAAGACTATGGAATAGGTGTTTTGGAAAGTTTTCCAATACCTACTCGCCACGTATGCATATCCTTACTTTTTTTTTAACTAAAACAATGTGATCTTTAAATTTAAACTGGGCTAAGTAAGATTTTGTCCAGGTTTCTTGTGACGATTTTTGACAGAACATACATAGTTACATTAGTTACATTATATGATATTTTGTATAGAAATTACGAAATAAAGTTTTAAGTCTTTCCTCTTAACGGGCCGTCCCATTTAAATAGCATCCGAAATTTTCCTGTAAATTTTGATAGAATCAAATTCTCAAACTACAGCTGTCCAGCATAAATTACCTGATGGGCTAACTCGAACATTAGGTTAGTTTGTTGTCAGTTTGAGTTCTGCTTCGCGGATATTCAACTAACTTTAGTAAATGTGATTCATCTGATAGTATCATCGTGATTTGGGTTTAAGCTTGAATATAATTTCAATATTAAAAAAGAAGGGAAAAAAGCAGAAGGCAGTACAGTTGACGTCAAGGCTTTTTAAAATATCAACATTCGCTTTTTCTTGTCCCATTCAGCTTAACATCGAAAAGGCGTCACAGCAAGCAGCGACATGAAGCCAGAGGGCCTACCGCGAACCACTTTCGACGTGTTGCCTCCCTGTCACACTTACGTACGAATTTAGAAGTGCGACAGAGAGGTAACACGTCGAACGTGGTTCGCGGTAGGCAGTTAGTTTGCCGCTAGCTTCTACACATCGTTCCACAGTTAAAGCCCTTGCACAATTTGTCATCTTGACGAATGGTGGCCGCAACACAAAGAAGAATGGACCGTTGTCAAAATCTCCAGTTTTTATAATTTAAAATGATAACATTAAAGGTGACAGTCCATTTCCAACGAAAGCTGCACTGCTGTTCATTTTACTATGAAAATTTACAATGACAGCGACGCGTTCAGTACCGGTAGTGCAGCTGCGGTTAGAAATGGAATGTTACCATTATACAAAAATTTTACGCAAAACCAATTCTACTAGTGTCGTTTAATTTGTTTTTTTTTTTTTTTTATATATACAGGACATTTTTACACAAATTGACTGAGCCCCACGGTAAGCTTAACACGTTCACTGCGTAACAGGTCATTTTGACCCTGTACTGGACTTTCGCCTGGTGCGGCGTCCGAAATACGTAATATCCCCTTGGTGCGAAGGCGATAATGTTATGATATTTTAATTGTTTTATATAGTCAAGTATACATTTATGTTTGTCATTTAACAATCTATCTAACAGGATATAAATTAATTAACAGGTCACGTAAGACCTGTGCGCACCAGATTAAAACTTTTGCTATTCAGTGCGGAACAGGGCCTACTTATATGACCTGTTGTGTACGGCCTTGTATAGCACTGCAGGTAAGGGCAATGCGCATTAGTGTTGTTACCCTGTTATCAATACACATGTTTGTTAATTATGATTATAGTGGCAAAATGACTGCATATTATTCAGCCTTAAAAAGAGGATTAAAATGGTAGACAAAATTAATGATGCGCATTTTATTTGGGACTTGTATTGTAAACGCCTGGATTGTATATGAGTTGTTAGTGCAGTTATTGACAAAAGTTTCATTCAAAGACGAAAACAATTTAATATGCAGACATGCATACACATTCAGTAAGAATTGCCTTAAAAATATACCTACAGTTAAAAATTGAATCGATATATTTGTTTGTTTATCTTTCCCATCACTACTAAATCATCGACACTTTTACCCCTGCCCGCCCTGGCTGTGCGTTACAAGTCAATTTTGACCTGTTAATTAATTAGTCTATAAAAGCTCAAACAACGGTCATCAACTTCGGCGAAAGCAATATAAGGTAGATTAGTTATTAAACTAAACATTGTCATGATTAAATTTAATAAGTATATACTTAGTAAAGATATTTTAGGTAAAATATAAACCCCTTTATACATGCTGTAATTGACTTGTACCGCACAGCGAAAAAGTTCAATACAGGACTATCATGGGTTGTAACGCACTGGGAGCGAGTTCACAAAATGCAGCTTCGCATTGAACGTGTTAAGAAAGCTTGTGTTGTGGGTACTCAGACAACGATATATATTATATTATATATAAATACTTAAATACATAGAAAACAACCATGACTCAGGAACAAATATCTGTATCATCATACAAATAAATGCCCTTACCAGGATTCGAACCCGGGACCATCGGCTTCATAGGCAGGGTCACTACCCACTAGGCCAGACCGGTCGTCAAAATCCGGTCGTCGTTTTGATCTTATGTTAGGTACAAACAACAGTAATTGGCCAGAAAAAGCACAACAACGGGAGTTGTGGAAATCAACGGCGAGGCTTTTGCCCAGCAGTGGGCACTACAACGGGCCAAGAAAAAAACAAGTAGAATGCTTTTACTTTGTACTAAGCAACACTTATCTTGAGAAGATGAAGAAATAATTATTGAGGCCTATAGTACCTATTACTTTTTTAGCGCTGGTGGCCTAGCGGTGAGAGCGTGCGACTTGCAATCTGGAGGTCGCGGGTTCAAACTTCGGCTCGTACCAATGAGTTTTTCGGGACTTATGTACGAAATATCATTTGATATTTACCACTTAATTACCAGTCGCTTTTCGGTGAAGGAAAACATCATGAGGAAACCGGACTAATCCCAATAAGGCCTAGTTTACCCTCTGGGTTGGAATTGGAAGGTCAGATGGCAGCCGCTTTCGTAAAAACTAGTGCCTACGTCAAATCATGGGATTAGTTATCAAGCGGACCCCAGGCTCTCATGAGCCGTGGCGAAATGCCGGGATAACGCGAGGAAGAAGAGAAGTAACTTTTTTAAACCTAGAGAAGTAAATTTTACTGGTAAAAAACTGAATACTGAGTCCATACTTAACAAGAAACCAGTAACTTTATACAAAACCAAATAAACGCTAATAATATGAAATCCGCATCAAAATCGCCTTCCCAGGAATCGTAAATAGGTTTCGGCAAATAAATCAATAAGGAAACGCTGGAGATCATGTACTCGTAAACAATCTGGGGATACAAAACAGGGCTATAACCGCGAAAATCGAAGTTCGCAAATTGTGGGATTTTTCTCTGTCACTCTAGTTACGACTTCATTGGAGTAAAAAAGAAAGATCCCCGCAATTTGCGAATTTCGGTTTTCGCGGTAACCGCCCAGGACAGGCGACCTTCGGGGTGCGTTGATGCCGCAGATTACATAACATCAGATAGAACGAAGGGTATCGTGTTTCGAAAGTTCCGGGGCAAACTGCCGAACCCGACACAAGACCAGAGCGGCTACCGCGAAAACCGAAATTCGCAAATTGCGGGGATCTTTCTCTTTTACTCCAATGAAGGCGTAATTAGAGTGACAGGGAAAGATGCCCGCGATTTGCGAATTTCGATTTTCGCGGTTATAGCCCAGACGATTCAACGGAGCCACGCCGTTTTGTCGCCTAAATAATGTCTAGTTTTTAAGTTTATGAAATGCATAATATATAATATATTTTAATCTGTAAAGTATCTGTAAGTGCCTTGTTGCCTGATTTAAATAAATAAATAATAATCCTGGTGATGCTAATGGTGATGGAAAAATCGAGTACAAATTGTTTTGACTACAATGATTAACATGAGCATTCTCATCAACACATACAAGTAAAATAAATGCTCCTGGGGGGCTCATTTTGATTGTAATAACAGGTCTGGACGGACGACCTTGTTAAGGCCGCCGGAAGATGCTGGATGCAGGTCGCTTCCAACCGGTACGAATGGAGGTCCAAGAGGGAGGCAAATGTTCAGCAGTGGACGTCTTATGGCTGAGATGATGAACAGGTCTGATCTGATGATTCTTCAATTTCAAAAGTGACATTTTGTCAAATAGAAACGTTTCTTTTGACACTGACAGATCGCATCCATAACAAATCCAGTACGGATATGATGGTCGTTCTTGTCTACGAGACAGCGTGATAACACGGTGTCCGTCACTTTCTATCCTACGGTGTTAAAAAGTGACAGTTATTTTATCACGTGGATAAAGATGGATAAAGCTATCCATAATACGCCGGCTGTGTAGAAGCAGATACTGCGGAATCTGGTGAAAGTGTTCTACGATTAACGTTACTTACCGTCCATTTACAATCCTCACCTCAGCGCCCTCTCCAAGATACAAATAAACAACAACATCAATCAAAACTAAAGCTTATAGTCTTTATTATTAAGTCTATTTTCGCTCTGGATATGAGTATTTTCATAGTGTCCAACGATAATTATGCCTTACCGTAAACTTGGGTTACTTTGACCCAATGGAGGGTAACTTTGACCCGCATTAAAACCACATTTAAAAGGGTCTAATTCAAAACATAAAAACGTCAAAGTTTAGCTAAAATAAACCTCATGGCATATTTCCATAATTATAGTGCAAGAATATAACCTGGACCGAGTAAATCTCAACGGCCAAAGCTACCCTCCAGGGCTAAAGTAACCCGACTTTACGGTAAGCAATTAAGCATACGTAGCAAAGAGCCCGTAGCTAAGTTCATCATCATCATTAACTTAAGAGCTGTTCTCTTGTCGGTGGAGTATCTTCCAGCTTTCCCTATCTTGCGCCAGGTCTTTGACTTTTGATACAAGCTACCATAGTAGCTAAATTACGTACATATCATAGTCTAATAAAACATGGTCTTCTCTTCCCAGAGTGACACAAGCCTACGTCACAATAACATGGCCGCTATATATAGCGCTATCGCATATTATCATATAGCGCTGTCGCATGATGACGTAGGCTTGTGTCAGTCACGTGACCACGAAAAGACGGGAAGAGAGTACCAGGCGGAGTATATTATTATACCATGCGTACATATATTATACATTTGATGTCAAAATTAAATCTGTCTGATGTCATTTTGTTATCATTCGCCTGTGCGTCTCTCTCTCGCTAATACATGTACAGCCGAAATACGAGAAAGTGCGAACGAAATAAAAACAAAACAGCATTTAGATATCATTTTGACATCAAAATGTGAGTCCAAATTGGCGTCTGAGAGCCTACCGCGAACCCCGTTCAACATGTTGCCTATGTCACACTTACGTAAGAATATACAATTGCGACAGAGAGGCAACACGTCGAACGTGGTTCGCGATAGGCCCTCTGGGATTTGTTCTATTGGTCTCCGTAAATATCTGTATCGGAATGATTTGTTCTATTGGAAATGTTGAGAAAAGTAAAGGGACGGTGTTAGAGCTATCTTAATTGGATATCAGTTATCTGTACAGTCAGCCGCAGAAGCAGGCAAGCGGATGAGATATAATATTTTAAACTTTCGCGTTTTGAACACGTATTAACTCACATTTAAATAGACGGGTCTAACGCGAATTTTATTCAATTACCTTGATTTCAGCCGCGATCACGACCAGTGAAACCTGTGTCGAAACGTCGGTAAATCAAGGTAATTGAATAAAATTCGCGATAGACCGACGGGTGGGATAGACCACTACATGTGAGTTAATAAGCGGATGAGATGTACAAAATGACCTGGACACGCTCTTATTATCTTATCAATTCTTAATTCCTTTGTATGTATTTTTTAGCAACAAAAACTAGTACCAGACATCTTATCTTATCTTATTGTTTTCGGGGGCCCTTGCGGATACACTTCGACCCATAGGGATCTTTTGTGCAGTTACCCCCTAGAAGAGATCCGTCAACTACTCAAGAGCTTTTCCCACCATATCCATGTGTCGGATGATGGAGCTCATGGGTAGCGTTTTAAAGTCCTTTGGTTCCAGGTATCCTGCTCCAAAGTCCTTCATTCTTTGTCTGGCGAGGGCGTGACATTCACACATTAAGTGTCTTACTGTCTCTTCCTCTTCGCCACACATACGACAACCGGTGTTGTCAGAGTGTCCCATCTTGGCCAGAAATCCTTTGACCCCGTAGTGGCCAGTAAACACCCCCGTTATGATTTGGAGGTGTCTTTTGCTAAGTTTCCAAAGCTTTTTGCTCCAGCCGGAGTCTATTCCTTGCATAAAGAGCTTTGCATGCTTTAGACCCGTCAGACTATCCCATTCTTCCTGGTGTTTAGTCTTGGTATGGTCTTTAATAGCCGTTGTGATGGTTCCCTGTGAGAGCCCCACGAATGGTTCCGGACCTATAAGGTTACTTACAGATCCGGCTCTGGCGAGTTCATCTGCATTTTCATTGCCTATGAATCCCTCGTGCCCTGGGATCCATACCAGTTGCACCCTGTTTTGCCTTCCAAGCTGGTTCAGAGCTTGGACGCCATTATATACCAGTCTAGAGTCCACTCTGGGAGCTTCGAGCGCTTTGAGAGCGGCCTGACTGTCGCTGAGTATATAGATATTCTTCCCTTGGGTTCGCCTAACTATATTCTCATGAACACAGGCAATTATAGCGAATGTCTCGGCTTGGAAGACAGTGGCGTAATTGCCCATGCTTATGCTACTACTAAAGTCATTTGCATAAATGCCTGCCCCCGTACCAGATTCTGTCTTAGACCCATCTGTGTACCATATAATGTCGTTTTCATCAGAGATTGGTGCTTCAAGACCTTCGGTCCACTCAGCCCTTGTTGGAATTTTAACGTTAAAATTCTTATGGAACACAAACTTGGGTTGCATCTTATCGCAGCCCATGTTCGTAATCCTTTCCATGAAATTGTCGCATTCCATGTTTGTGTGTTTGGTCTTTGGCTTGCTATCGCTCCAGAGTCCTGTTAGGGTCAACCTGTGTAGCGATTTCCGCGCCTCAGATTGTATCACTAGGTGTAGCGGCGAGAGGTCTAGCAGTACCTCCATCGCCGCTGTTGGCGTCGTTCTAAACGCACCAGTAATAGCCATGCATGCCGTTCTTTGTATTTTCATAAGGGCATCCCTGCATGTGCTCTTTAGTGTCCTTGGCCACCATGCCAGGCATCCGTACAAGATGATGGGCCTTACCATCATGGTATAGATCCATCTTAGTACCTTTGGGTTTAGACCCCACGTTTTGCCATAAGCCGATCTACACATTCCAAACACTCTAAGTGCCTTGGTGGTTGTTAGTTCGACATGCTTTCTCCAGTTCAGCTCTTTATCTAGTGTAACGCCTAGATATTTCACTTCATTGGACATTTCCAGTACCCTTCCATAAAGCTTCAGCTGCTTCATGCCATTAAGGGTCTTTTTCCTGGTAAACGGTATTACTACTGTTTTGCCTGGGTTTATGGAGAGTTGATGACAGTTGCACCATCTTTCCACTTGCTTCAGTGCTTTATTCATGATTTCCGATACTGTTCCCGGGAATTTCCCGTTTACAAGAATCACTAAATCATCTGCGTACCCTACCGTATGTATTGGGCCTTTGTTTAGTTCTTCCAACAGTGAGTTAACTACCAGACTCCAGAGAGTTGGTGAGAGAACCCCACCCTGTGGACAACCCTTCGTAGCCGTAGCTAATATTTCATCTCCCATAAGGGAGGATTTTATTAGTCGGCTATTTAGCATAGTACCAATCCATCTACCGATTGTTGGTTCTATGCCATGTTTAGATGCTGCAATATTGATTGCCTGATACGTGGTGCGGTCAAATGCCCCCTCCACGTCTATAAAAGTGGCCAGACATAGTTCTTTGTTCTCTATCGCCTGTTCCGCTCTGGTTGTCACCAGGTGTAGTGCCGTTTCAGTCGATTTACCCGGCTGATACGCACACTGCAATTGGTGCAGCGGATGCCTCTTAAGAGGACCATCCCTTATGTGTCTGTCTACCAGTTTCTCCAGTGTTTTGAGGAAAAACGATGACAGACTTATCGGCCTGTATGATTTGGCTTCTGTGTAATCTGCTTTGCCTGGTTTAGGCAAGTACGTTACCTTTACCATCCTCCACACACGCGGTACGTGTCCGAAGGCTATGCACGCTCTGTACAGTCTACCTAAGTGCGGTATTAGTACATTAGCGCCCTCTTGTAGTAGTATGGGGTAGATTCCATCTGGCCCCGGGGCTTTGTATGGTTGAAATGTGGATAGTGCCCATTGTATCTTATCGTGATCTACTACCTTTTTAGACGTGTCCCAGTTGTACCTGGTCGTGCTGATGGATTGTTCCATTGCACCGATTGCTACATCGTCCGTTACGCTCTGATGTATTATCGAGCCTGGGAAGTGTGTGTCACACATAACTTTGAGGGTTTCTAGCCCCGTTTCAGTCATTCTTCCGTCACTTCTTCTGATGGAAGTGAGTGGAACTGACTTTGTTGCAGCTAGTGCCTTTGTAAGTCTCATGCCTTCCGGTATGGACCTGATTTGATCGAAACTATTGTTTCACTTTAAATCAGATAAGAAATATACGGATAAAGTTAAAGAAATACGATACATTTGTTCTACTTTCCTTCGCAGTGGCGCTGGTGGCGCTGCGCTGCGGCTATCTGTAATACGATCACATCTAATAAGAAGTTGTGACGCAGGTCCAATAGACTGTATTAGCATAATAATTTGCATTGCATTCGATGACGCGGATCTAAATTGCAGAATTACGTAAAAAAAATACTGATTAAATTCATTGGAACGGGCGAAATTGCCGCGGGCCTGCTACAGCCGGCCTAGCCAAGGTTACAATCGCTATCGCTTCGACAACGAAAAGCATTATGTCTCTCTATCACTCTTCCATATTAGCGCGACAGTGACAGTTGCGTTTCGATCGCTACGGAGCGTAAGCGATTGGCATCTTGGCTACGCGGCCTGATTAGCCGTTTACCGCTTACAGTTACAGCTGGGGCGAGCACTGACGTGAAGCCATTTTTTGGCTCCCGATCTTAGCCGTTCCATGTTGCATCTTAAATTGAATGTCCCTAGGTACTCAAGAAAAATTGAGGCACTAGACATGGGCACAAGTTTTTACGAAAATGACTGCTACCTGATCTATCATCCTAAGTGAAAACTTGGTAGATGAATGCTTATATTTTAGTTATGTGTGTACATATTTGGTATACATACTTAAGAATGTATACGTAATAAATTTAGCGTGAGGTGATAGTACCAGACATAGTTATTATGTTCCGCTAATGTTCATGCCTAATTTTATTTATTTATGCATGAGAGCGTAAGCTTCGATTGTATGGATGCGGCTTTTTGGCGGTGGGTTCGTGTGATTCTTAACATATTTTTAAATTATAGCTTTCACGTTAACTGTATGTATGTAAACTATTATAACACTGTCATTATATGCTAGAAAAAAATAACAACAATGTCAGTAACAAAAAACTCGGAAATCGCAAAGAAAAACTTGCATTTTCCATTTCATGATATTTCAGGGTACGCCTGGCTCTGACGTTTCAATATTTTAAAACGAGTAGTTGCTGTTTGAATTGCTTCTCACTCGCATTTGGTCTTAATTACCAGACGGCGAGAGGGTTAAGTCCGCTACTAAACTGGAGTTTTATTTTAATGTTAATTACTATAACGTTCTTTGTGTTATTATTTAGATGTTCTAGGTATCCATTTTCTTTTTACGCAATTAGTGAGACGCTCATATGACTTTATGAGAAATAATACCTACTTATTATATTATTCGAAACTTAAAGATTTTCATTCATTTTTTTTAAGATTTTTATTTTCATAGCCTTTTGGCTACTTACTTACATAGATAGGTAGTATTCATATTAAATAGTACCTAGGTCACCTGAGGTCGAGTAGAATGCACGTTCTGTGGGCCAAAACTGCTAGGAGATGATTATGATGATGACGAACGTAAAGTTTCAAAATATGAATAAATGTTACTTACCCTTGCTTTCGTAATAAAGTTATATTTTGCCCATAACATCACACAATTAGTGTTAAAACTCCTTTACATTTCGCTGAAACATGGATATTGTGAAACTCATGAATTACATAGATAGCGATGCCGAAACAACTCCAAACAAAACGCTATCGTACCTACTTATCACAAGTCTGTGAGACCATTTAGCGAAATATCCGACAATTCATACTCATATTTTATTCCGATCCCTTGCGATAGCACAGCGGTTATATTTGAAACAGTAACATTACGTTATGTAGAACATTGCTTGTTTTTTTTTATTATTTAAAACAATAATATTTGTGTTGAAAATTGACCCACTTAAAATAAATATACACACCTACATTGTTATTAAAAATTTAAATATTCACAAAAAGTTTATAGATAAGAAATAAAATGATAATAAAAAAAACACAAATTACAATTACAATTGTCAGCAGACTTAAAATCTTTCCAAGGAAAAAAAGAAAAAGAAAAAAAAAGGAAATAAGGAAAGAAAAAAGGAAGGATTCAAGAATTAAAACTGTTTTAATACTCGGCAAGTCACCAGGTTTTGCTCCTGGATGAGTAATTATGATTGTAATAAAAGGTTATGGATTGATCTGGATACGATCGGTCAATGTCAAAAACGACGTTTGTACATTTACATCACGAAAAATCCCACACACTCCTGACTTCGGTCAACCTCGGCTCCGTTCGGCTCAGCCTTGCTCCGAGCAATTATTAGGGTTGACGCAACTTGACATCCCTTTGCGTGCGCAACCACAGATAAGATAATTACTGGAATTTTGACAACCCTAAATAGCCGAGGGGTCATAAGTTATCATGCTTCGACCCTGAATCGCTGTCAAACTTCGGTTTTGTAGGAAGTATCCTTTCTGTACGGTAGTATTACTTATTCTTTGATATTACTTACTGAATCTGCAAAATGTACCGCGGCATTGCTCTCTAGAGGCTCTTTATTTTGACTGGGCGTTTCCCGCGTACAAGTCGAAAGAATAATGGGAGAGAGTGGATTTGATTCATGGATTTCAATGGCCCGTTATAAATAGCTTCGATGCTTTGACGGAGTAAAATAGAGGCGTTGTGTCTCATCGATATTCAGGGCATTTATGTGTTATATGTCTGTGTTAAGAAGTTTCAAGGCCAGAAGGAAAAAACTTATTCAACTGATTGGATTAAATTTTCTATTGCGTTTTAAAATAACTAGATGCAATCAATTTGATTTTGAACGATCTTAATAAAATCGTAATCGTACCAGCATTCAAAGGAATTGGTCTGGAAGTAAACCTTACGGCCTGGCCACGACATTGCGCGAATGGCTTCGGCTAAGGCGACAACCATAAGTTGGAGCGAGACACAGCGATCGGACCTTTCGTTCTCTATGGTTTTCGCCTTAGCCGAAGCCAGTCGCGCAATGTCGTAGCCAGGCTGTTTAGGTGCGAGCTCATTTGCTGCCCTTCGTCTGCTACCGGAAGTGTAAGTACAGTCAGATTTTGAGGTGTTGCCCGGTCTGTGATACCTTCAAAAGTCTCCTTTGAGCCTTATGGATGCGCCAATCCCGGAGGGCGTCAGTGCTGCACTGACTAAAAGTATGCTTTGTTTGGGGACAAGGAACGTCTCGCTAATTCTGCTGCGTTTGTTTCGCGATGGCGCGTATTATGTACATTTTGAGAACGGGGCCAATTTGATTATTATTTCAAACCGTAGTCGCAGGGTTAAACGAAACGGTCAAAGTGGCGCTTGAATCGAAGCACACCGAAGTTGCGAGCGGAAGCTATTTATATTATACTTTTAGTTTCCATTTCCCTATAAAAAATCACACGAGTGAGTATCGGAAAATCTCCTACCTAACCTGACTTATCATTCGGATTAACGTTGTAATTGGTGCAATCATTCAAGCGTGTTTTAACATAAACATTAGGATCAGGGCGGCTCATTTGGCTCGTGAATGATTTATGTTCTTTGAAGGTTCGTGGCCCTAATGCTGCCTCTACACCGTCGTGGGAAAACGTTCTTTACAATTAACATCAATTAATACTACAATGTTTGGGGATCAATGTCTGAGCTCGTTTCGATCTTCCAGCCATGTATTTTTGCAGCTGGGTATACATAATATCGCTTGACTAAGCTTGACTATATTCGATTACAAGTCTAAAGCCTTTGACAATGTGCATTGTACATATTAATATTAATACATCTGCAAAAAAACTGCATTGATAAGTGAACCCGTCCGAATTGTTGGCACCGCATTGTATCGGATTTAGTTGGCAACCCATTTGTTTGAGCCACTCAGCATCCAGTGGGATTATTAATTCCCACGTCGACTGGACGCTCGCCAACTCATAATACCCTGGTAACATGGAGAAAGACTCCGTAGGTCATTTAGCTAGGTGCCTATCTACCTAGCGAAAAAAAGGCAGATTATAATAAAGTTTTGTGTATAATAATTATATTTTTAGTTAATTTACTTTAAATATATTTTATGTTACTTTACACGTTGATATTGAACGTAGTACAGATTAATTCACGAAAGCCAGATCTAGTAGCAGATATCTAGGTTAAGACAGTGTATAATCGCACCAAACAAAGTCTGCAGCGGATTTGATAGCCCACGCAGTGTAAGTGTCATGTATACGTCATAATTTCATAGAAGATTAACGTTTAAAATGACACTCGTACTGCGTGGGCTATCAAAGTCGCTGCAGACTTTTTACGGTCTGACTATAGTAAATATAAATATATCGCGCCACCTATTATATGTCAATTTTTAGAGTTGCTCTACGCTCATTATTAAATTGAACTAATTATATTTTTGGATTAAACAAAATTTTAAAACATTGATAATGTAGATAAAAAATATAGATTAGTATAGGATAAGCAGACAGCTCGTAGGCTCGAATGTTATGTTGATATCCCTTGGCATTACGGCCCTATTCAAACTTTAAGATACGTCAAATTACTAGATAGATACGATACGTTTCTTCAAACAAAAACGTCACTTTAGACACTGACATATCAAATCCATATCGTATATTTGACGTATCTTAAACTTCATAGCATTTGACGTATAGATACGTCTCTTACGTCTACTAACGGTCCGGTTCGAACGGTTTAAGATCTTAAACCGTTCGAAACGGACCGTTAGTCCCAAGAAACCTTTTTTTTTCAGGTCAAAACCAGTTGTACTGTTATTGTTTATATTACGCTTCCGGATTATCTCGTGATATAATTGAAGAGCTTTATACTTTAAGCTCGTAATACATAGTGCTAAAAGTATTTTTTTGAAGAAAAATGAGGACACCCTAGAAAACCTACATCCTCATCTAAAGTAGTCACCTGCAATAATATGTTACACAACGAAGCCCGCAAAAATATCTGACTCGATCTTACTTGTTCGACGCGTTATGACGTTTTTCGGGGGTCTATTATAAACCGTCAATATACCGTTAAATGTCGTTGAACGTTTTTTTGAGTCTTTCTTTTTGCTAACTATCTGAAAGGGAGAGAGATATTAGAATCATGTTGAAAAGACATTTGAATATAAAGGTAACTTGAATATCATTTTGTCTCACTCAGTGAGCAAAATGCGTTTTTGCTCACTGTTTTTAAGTAGCAAAGTACCCTTGTTTAGCTAATGAGGTGAAAAAACTAGTAGTAGTATCATAGTATGTAACTTGAATGTTCATGTCTAATTTCATATTCTTTCAGAATACCGTTTTAAAATGAAAGCGTATTCGATTGTATGGTGGCGGTATTCTTAAAGTGTTTAAACAATCAGAGCACACTAACCTCTACGACATTCTCATTGGAATTTCAAAACCCATTATTATGTTACCTTTGCACCAAAAAGAATAGATAGTATAGAGGGGTCCTGTCAAAGTAAATTTTGTAGTCACGGTACATTTACTGCCATCTATCGACACACGATTAAAACTTAAAATAAAATTGAAAATGTATAAATGAATTAAAATATGTTTACGGATCTATGATTATTAATTTTTATTGTTCCACAATGACCCATGTTCTTTCACTGATACGTGTTAAAATTGTTAAATATCAAACGGTGTCGCCAACGCCATCTAAACGACAATAGGCCAAAGGTATATGGCGCCATCTATTCGACAGTGACTTTTGCTTGACATCCGAGGCACGTTTTTTTCTTAGACTTTATTTATCTTATACGGAGTTATATATATCTCTGCTTTGCACTGACCGTACAATTCCGGTCCAAATTGAAGATATATATAAAGCCAGTTGTACAAAAGGTCGAACTCGATTGAAGCTATTGCTAAGCCGCGAATAGATTCCAGCTACGATATAAGCATGACTTTCAGGACCGTGAAACACGACAGTCGGAAGTTCGGTTTCTTTCTCTCTATCACTCTTGCCCATTCGATCGATAGAGAGGCAGATAAAGAAATTTCGATTTCCGCGCTTCGCGGTAAGCCACCTGTAAACAAACCGCCTTGATGCATCAATGGCATATTGAAAACTTGTCAAAAAACTGTTTAAGGCCTAGTATGTATAAGTTACTCTATGGTTTACTAAACAAATTAGTGCTGCACTCTGGCGGCAGAACATTGCAGTACTTACTACTCCCTATTTAAATTATCGTGAGACTTACTAATGTTATTTATTTTATTTAAACTTTATTGCACAAAACAAAAAAATTATGTACAAATGGCGAACTTAATGCCTAATGGCATTCTCTACCAGTCAACCATCGGGCCAAACAGAGACATGTAAAAATGGTGCAAGGAGAACAGAGGCATTAATTATGCATTATTAATTACTAGCTGTGCCCGCGGCTCCGCCCGCGTGGAATTCGGTGTGCCAGTAAGCGGCTAATTTCTAATCCTAATTTCTCTCCTTCTCCCCTGGAGGCGGAACTTGAAGTAAAGTTGACAGATGGATATGCTAGAGGACTGTAGTCCAGATAGGTACCACTAAATAAAACTACACTCCAAAATCAATAGTTTTTTTCGCCCTTGACAGAGCGTATATCGGACGATGCTGTAAGGTATACGCGCGCGAGCGAAAGCGAAGCGGCCTGCCTGGCTGGAGCGCCACTCACCGTGGTCTTCTTCAGACTCCTGAGGAAGACCGCGTGCCGTTTGTAACCTCAATGCGTTGCGAGACTTTTGCGAACGATTCGATTTTTTTCGGGAAGGCATGGAAATGCGTATAAAATGCGAGTCCCAAATCGTTTGACTCCGCAAACGACCAGTGTCAGATTAAGATATTTTGATGCCCTAAGCATTTCTAGACCATGGTGCCCCCTCTCCCTAAGGTCATCAAGATTACATTGAATTTTTTTGGTAAATTGAGTGACGTTCATTGCCGCATTACAGCTGAGAATGGAAATCAGTCACATCATTCTATCACGAAAATTGACAGTGCTGCAGCAGTAACGTAGCAACAGAGTAATGCTGCTGCAGTCGCCACCCGAATGTCACCTTTGTCATATCTCAGGAAGTAATAGAAAACGCGAGCGAAGCGAGCGCGAAAATTTTTCGATATAAAAAACGCAATTTGATACACAGTTGTACATTTTTACTTTTAGTATTGAAATCTGTCACATCATTCTATCACGAAAATTGACAGTGCTGCAGCAGTAACGTTGCAACAGAGTACCTAATGCTGCTGCAGTCGCCATATCTTAGAATGTAATTGAAAACGCGAGCGAAGCGAGCGCGAAAATTTTTCGATATAAAAAACACAATTTGATAGACAGTTGTACATTTTTACTTTTAGCATGGAAATCAAACACATCATTCTGTCACGAAAACTGACAGTGCTGCAGCAGTAACGTTGCAACAGAGTAATGCTGCTGCAGACGCCACCTGAATGTCACCTTTATCATATCACAAGTGATTGAAAACGCGAGCGAAGCGAGCGTGAAAATGTTTCGATAAAAAAACGCAATTTTATAGACAGTTGTAGATTTTTACTTTTAGTATGGAAATCATTTACATCATTTTATCACGAAAATTTACAGTGCTGCAATAGTAACGTTGCAACCTTTATCAGACCTTATAAGGTTATTAAAACGCGAGCGAAGCGAGCGCGAAAATTTTTCGATATAAAAAACCCAATTTGATAGACAGTTGTACATTTTTACTTTACCAGGCGCGAATCCAGGATTTCATACAGAGAAGGGATGGGACAGTTTTTTATCAGCCTAGCTTCGCATAGGGCTCGATATTTTAAGGGTCTCAGCGAGGTTGTTTGATGCAAGAGAGGTGAAAAGATGCAAGAAAGCAGAGCTTGGAATTGACCAAGTGAATTGAATTGGCGAAGTGTGAGCAAGGCAGAAGGCCCAGCTGCGAAAGAGGAAAGCTTGGATTTGGATTCACGCCCAAGTGTAATTAAAGCAGAAGATCAACTTTGCCGTAAGGTAGAAGGCCTTGCATAAAACCTAACGCCGAACTGCAAAAGAGTGGCTTGAAATCGAATCTATGCATGTAATTTTGTCTCTTCTACTGCTCGCGCTTTGGCTTCACTCGAAAGCGCTACTCGTTTAATTTTGTTGTATTATTAAATCAACATAATTATTCAATTAAATTTGTTGATATACGTTCTCTACGTCGTACGTACTCTTCTAAACTTAGAGTTAATTTGGCAAAATCCTTCCTCGGTGGCTTATTCATGTCAACACGTATTAAATTCAGCGCCATCTGTTAGTTTACCAGGGTACTCTATAGTGGTAGCACATATTTGAAAAAAGTTTGCCCCTCCTTCCTAAGTAGCGCCATAAGATTCAGGGTCAAACGTAAGTCAATCGAGTGTTTTGGCTACCCCCCCTTTTAAGGGTTGAATTTTTATAGCCTAAAACCTGGCCGGGGATTTTCTCGACAGATTAGTAAAGTTTTCATTAAAATCCGTTCAGCCGTTTTTACGTGATGCGCGTTCAAATAAACAGACAAACAGATAAACAGATAAACAGACAAACAGACAAAAATTTTAAAAACTTTTGGAACGTGTTCTGTTATCGATTCTAAGTATCCCCAGCCAACTTTTTTTCAAATATCTTCCATGTACAGACTTTCGAACGTCTTCAGCTTTATTATATGTATAGAAGATAGATAGATTAATGTTAAGCTAATTTTACGGTTAAGGGGCCCACAGATCACCAGTACGCTGGACGATGTCTGTTAGTTGTTCGGAGATGTCAAAGTTTGCGTTTACTGACAGGCCGATATCGTCCGGCAGACTGGTAGTCAGTGGGCCCCTTTAAACTCACGTGTTTTAGTCATCCGACATGTTAACTAATGCGACATATTGTTATGTAATGGAGACCTAGGCTCTCCGAAACATGTCACGCGCGTGAGTTTAACCGTAAAATAAGTTTAATAAGTTTTTATTTATTATTATTTGAATATACAACTTACCCTGCATACCACAGCCATACAATTTAATTTTAAATTGGCTAGTGATATAGCCGATACTTTCAGAGTTATACAGGTAAAACGTTAAAACCCGCGCGGTCGCCAACTCTTCCATCACAAGTTTCGCACGACACGCCCTATCTTTTATTTCTTTCTAATTTCCTGGCTTCACTTCCTGGAGATCAATTTACACTGGAAACCTTTAAGCGATGTTTAGTAAGAGATAGGAATAGAAAACCCTTATCTATTGGGTTACTGGGTAAGGTTTGGACCGGATCAAATAAGGGTTTACTGCCTCCGATAACGTCGGTCCTACACCTTTAGCGTTTCAAATAAATCTAGTGGGTTTAAGAACCATTTAGATGTGGTCTGCGTTGTAGGAAAGAAACTACGTACCTATAATTAACATTATAAAAACAATGGCAGGCCATATGGAATTTGGAATTTAGACTTCCTTTGTAACTTTTTTAAACCGTGGGTAAAATGAGCAGTTTTGAACATCATTCATAACTCGTATACGAATCGAAAGTATGTGTATATATATATATATGTGTGTGTGAGTGTGTGTGTGTGTGTGTGTGTGTGTGTGTGTGTGTGTGTGTGTGTGTGTGTGTGTGTGTGTGTGTGTATGTGTGCAACGTGCATGTATGTATATAATTTATCGTACATAGAAATAAAAACACGAGAAACACAGTTATAGAGTGAATTAAATACAACAAAGGCGAACTTATCCCTGTATGTATCATATGGATTTTGCAATTTATCCGCGACACTACGATAAATAAATATACACTTACCTACGTTTAGATGTGCCAGCGGAAAATTTACAAAAAGTTGAAAAAGTTCTCGAAAAGTTCACACACAAAGGAAACTTTCGTTTTGGAAATGGAAAAATTAATTCTCATACAAAATATGAGAAGTTACCCAAATTTTTCCATGTAGAAATTTCGCAAAATTTAGGATGTAACAATTTAGTCTAAGCCATTTTAATCGTAGTCAATGGCACAAACGTGTAAACAATTCCGTACACGGCGGAAAGAAGTTGATATCTCTCGGGAAAAAAATTAAGAAATTTGAGCCTTATGCAATTTACTTTTAAGTTCAAATTTCTTCGGTAGAAGGGTCGAGTTATCAAGTTCTTCCCGCCGCGCGCCGTGTACGGAATTAATCTCCTAATTCCAGGAGCATAGGGCTCAAAGTTATCTAAGTTATAACGTTTTTCATTGATGATCAGCAAAGGGCCCGCTTAATGCAAAAAGGTAGTAGACGTAGATTTTGATATGTTGTTACGCCTTTTTTGAATCGAGTGACGCTATAACGGAAACCGGAAATGCCAATAAGGAAAACTAATAGAAAAGACACTCGCATAGAAATTAAGTTGTACTTTAATTAGGTACCTATAGCCTTTTAGGACGCAGTAACGAAATTAATTAATAAATAATAATAATAATAAATATTATAAGACATTCTTACACAGATTGACTAAGTCCCACAGTAAGCTCAAGAAGGCTTGTGTTATGGGTACTCAGACAACGATATATATAATATACAAATACTTAAATACATAGAAAACACCCATGACTCAGGAACAAATATCTGTATCATCATACAAATAAATGCCTTTACTGCCCTTACTGGGATTCGAACCCAGGACCATCGGCTTCGCAGGCAGGGTCACTACCCACTAGGCCAGACCGGTCGTCAAATAATATTATAATTACCTACAAATGTAGTTGGGGGAGTGTAATCGGCAATATATTATATCCATCATCATCATTATCAGCCTACTCTCGTCCACTGCTGGACATAGGCCTCTCCTATTGCACGCCATTGAGAACGATTTGCGGCAACTCTGATCCAGCTCTTGCCGGCCGCCTTGTGAAAGTCATCGCCATATATCATATATTCATGGTCATATATTATATCAATAGGGAATATTAGGCAAAGCTCTGCGTAGGTGGCACCACTAGCACTATTAATTTTATTAATGTATAATAAATGTGTTTAATAATTTTATTCAAGTTTACCATATTATCACGTACCAAATTCCAAATTCAACCTAGTTTTTCAGGCCCCAATTTCACATCGGTGACAGGTGCGACGAATTGTAAAATCACTATTGCTGACGTCACAGGCATCCATGGGCTACGATTACCACCTACCATCGGGCGGTATTCCTGTTTGCCACCATCATTGTATTATTTAAAAAAACTTAATTATATCGAAAAAAAACAGACATTTCTCCTGCGAAGTTTCTGACAATTGTCAAAGATTTAGAAGAATTGTAGGTAATTCTTGACAGGTAATGAGTTATATGTCGGAATTTCGTGACAATTGTAGTGTTTCTTGTGACAATTGTCATAAACTTAGCAAGGATGTATCTGTTTTTTTCCGATATCATAAAGTTTTTTTTAAATAATACAATGATGGTGGCAAACAGGAATACGGCCCGCCCGATGGTATGCGGTAACCGTAGTTCATGGATGCCTGTGACGTCAGCAATAGTGATTTTACAATTGGTCGCACCTGTCACGTTGGTGAAACAGGGGCCTCTTACGACTGTTATGCCTGTTGCAGTACCTGTCAAACTATTCACACGGCCGTTTGGCAGTACAAAGGAGTAATTAACACGCACGGGCACCGCAATGTGGCCTGACGAGTGTGTGCCGCGCATTTGCAGCTACGGCGGCTATGAAAGGGCTCGGTAATTACGAATGTAGTTTAGTTTAATTGCAGTGAAATTGCAAGTAGCTAATTATGCACACTATATACTGAAGAGTTGTTCAGAATGTTACGATAGGTAGTACCTACGTTACGTGACGAATAGTTAAACGAGCGACACCGGCGTGTAGGTACTTACCTATAAATAAATACATAATTATGTCGATCATCAGGTGGCATTACATCTGTCAAACTTATTTGTCCAATGTGTACTGCTTCTCACATTTTGCTTAATGAGAGAGCGAGACGCAATGACATTGGACAGGTGGAATACCACCCTTAGTTAGACTAAGTCGACATCAACATCTTTTATGGCTCCTCTACACGATGGGCCAACGCCGGCCACTCCAAGGGACGCATTTATGCGTTAGAGGGAGCAAGTGATATTGTTATCTCATTCTACCGTATGGCTGCGTCCCTTGGAGTGGCCGGCGTTGGCCCATCGTGTAGAGGAGCCGTTAGTCTATGAAGTCGACATTTGCCATAAATGTAAACTCTTATTCATACTCATACTCATTTATTTAATTTATCTTAAAATGCCTTTAGAGCGGTCGGTCGTGTATATTATCTTAGTCGAATTATATAAAAAAAAAATTCTATTACATTATGAATTATGGCAAATTCTCAGCAATTCGAAAGAATATTAGAATACGCGACTTTAACATCAGTTGATGTAGAACGATCTTTTTCTAGTCACAAGTGGAAATTTGATCATCATGGAACCCGATTTACCCCCGAAAATATGGAAAAGGTCGCAGTTGTTTACTCATTTTACAACTGTAAATATGAAAAGGATGACGCATTTATCATGTCATATCAGGACTTTGAAGCTCTTATTCCTGTAGCTTCATGTTCTATGGAAATTTCAACTAATTAAAAGATCCAACATTCATTTGCCGAAAATATGTGTGTATTCAAATCAAGAGTGAACAGGCCGCGTAGCCAAGATGCCGATAGCTTACGCTCCGTAGCGATCGAAACGCAACTGTCACTGTCGCACTAATATGGAAGAGTGATAGAGAGACATAATGCTTTTCGTTGTCAAAGCGATAGCGATTGTAACCTTGGCTAGGCCGGCAGGCACCTTCTGGGCGAGCTCGCTCCATCGTAGGCCACGTCTACGCCTCGGCTAGTCAGTGGCCATGAGTAAGCCCATTCATAAAATAAAAAAAAATGTCTTGGTTCTTAATTCAACTAAGTCCGGATACTCCGGATGAATTCATAATTGTAAATGTAAATATCAGTTTACGTGCCTGTCTTAATCTTCAGATGTACTGTAAAACGATACACCTGCGAATTGTTGTCCTTGATTATAAAAAAATACCTAACTAATTAAATAAATGAGTATGAGCACAGATTATATAATAGTTCTTACGAACAGATACTTATCTCTCAAACAAAATGCAAATACCCACCGTTTTGATACCTAGACAAAAATACAATGGAGTGACCTTCAACGCGCCGCTCCCCGCACCGCGCGCACCGGCACAACGCTAGGGTTGCTGACGCTTAGAAATTATAAATAAATGCCTACTTAACCAGTGGAGTGAAATAAAAGGAAAGCTAAATCTTAAATTATACCTAATATTCCAATTATGCGTTAGTGTTTGCGAAATAGTCATTTTATAAGGTCATATGTCCCTGCAGTAACCGCAGTGTTTACGCCGTTTTATAAACCGCGCAATAATCCCAGCAAGAATTAGTTTAATGTTACACAATAAAGAAAAATAATAGAAACCCCATGAGTACAGGTAATTAATTATATTAAGTTAACCAGAGCAAAAATGAGTAGGCACTTTCCGGTGTAAAGTTAACTTACTGTCGTTAAAATAAACATTTACCAAAATAAATTAAAAATTTGCTACCTAATTCAAATAGGTAGTGATATCTAAAACTAAAAATTTGTCATACATAATAAACATTACATTTTTAATTAAAGAAATTCAATAGTAGGTAGGTACCTACTACGTAGCTTGTAACTATCGTAAAAATTGACAGTGCGGCGCGCGGTGACGTGCGTACGTGAGCGCGTGTGGCAACCAACTGGCTTGCTTTTCTACCGTGAACGGGAGCAGATCCGTAGGTATAAATCCGAGCTAGCGCGGAGAGTTCCATAGGCCTGGTATGAGTATGCATAAGAGTTTAAATTTATGGCAAACCTGCTATTAGTCTTACCATGCGACACTATGATACTTGATACCAAGGTTACTTGTGCCTTTCAAGCAAATTATTCATAACTAAAATTGAATTGAAATATAAAAAAATAAGTATATAATGGGTTGGAAACAAAATGAATTAGAATTTGCCATAATTCATAATGTAATAGAAAAATATTTTTTTATATAATTCGACTAAGATAATATACACGACCGACCGCTCTAAAGGCATTTTAAGATAAATTAAATAAATGAGTATGAGTATGAATAAGAGTTTACATTTATGGCAAATGTCGACTCCATAGCTTGCTATTAGTCTTACCATGCGACAAAAACTCCGATACTGGAATCAGTTATGTAACGCTGCCATACATGACCCAAAATTTTTTTATTAAGCTATGAGCTTCATCACATCTGATATTTGAGTAATTCTAAGCATTTCTAGCCTGGGGTGGGGTACAAAGACGGCCGCTACCCGTCATCTTTAAAAAAAACCGGGCAAGTGCGAGTCGGACTCGCGCACGAAGGGTTCCGTACCATAATGCAAAAAGAAAAACAACAAAAAGCAAAAAAAAAACGGTCACCCATCCAAGTACTGACCACTCCCGACGTTGCTTAACTTTGGTCAAAAATCACGTTTGTTGTATGGGAGCCCCATTTAAATCTTTATTTTATTCTGTTTTTAGTATTTGTTGTTATAGCGGCAACAGAAATACATCATCTGTGAAAATTTCAACTGTCTAGCTATCACGGTTCGTGAGATACAGCCTGGTGACAGACGGACGGACGGACGGACGGACAGCGAAGTCTTAGTAATAGTAGGGTCCCGTTTTACCCTTTGGGTACGGAACCCTAAAAATCTATTCTGGTCCTGGTGAGTACTAGGGCAAGTTTGGTATCATTTTCGTATAAACCAAAGACGTAGAATTCATTTCTGATATTTGTTTTTTTTCAGTTTCATAGTAATTTTACAAGAAAAACGTAAAAAGGTGAAAAATTTGGTTGGAGATTTTTGCTACGCGGAGCCGAAACTACAAAAGATAGAAAGTTGAAATTTGCACACTAGATTACATTTATAAAGTGTACAAGAGATAAGAAGCGATTTTGAGAAATTCAACCCCTAAGGGGGTTAAAAAGGGGATGAAAGTTTGTATGGGGTTCAAGTTTTATTTTAAGCTAGGAATTTGAAACTTCGTAAAACGATATACTATTAAAATACAAGAAAACTAATTTCAGCGTTTTTGAAAATTCGTCCCCTAAGGTGGTGAAAAAGGGGTTGAAAGTTTGTATGGATATCAAAAAAGTTTTCGAACGCGCGACTTGAATCTTTGTATTTGGGGATATTATTAAAAGACAGGAAAAGTAATTTCAGCGTTTTGAAAAATTCATCCCCCAACAGGGTTAAAAAGGGGTTGAAAGTTTGAATCCATTACAAATCCGAGTAGACACACATTTCTTATTGCCTCCCAGGCTTGAAATGCTTAGAATTACTCAAGGAACATACGTGATGAAGCTCATACTTAGCTTAATAAAAAATTTTTGGGTCAACTTTATAACTGCTTCCGCTACGATGGCTAGTCACTACCCACTAGGACAGACCGGTCGTCCAATTCATTCATACTATTTTGATAGTTGTCGCTCTTCATGTATAAAATAGGTTTAACATCAACCTTAAATACCTCAACCTAAACATCGTTCGAAAAATTTATAAACACACTTAAAAAATTTAATAACATATAAACATATATAATATGTTATATACGTAAATAAAGTGCCCAATATATATACATATATAATTATATATAATATTTTATATACCTAAATAAACTGCATAATAATACATTCATAAAAACTAATGAAACGAAGTAATAATAGTTATAGGCCGCCCGTATTGAAAGCGAGGACCTACAACTATAATAACAGTTAAAAAAAAATACCTCAACCTAACCTTGGAACATACTGACCTATTTAAAGACCGAGACAAGTTAATTCATCATAAATCAAAGGCTTACTAAGTATGAACTCCTTCCTACGTTTATTCCAACAAGCTTCCAATCAATTCAAAAATCTCTTTCATCATTTTAGGTATCTTCGTCTAATAACACGATCAAAGAAAGCTCTCGAGTCTAGCGGCCTAGCACTTGGAAAACAGCATGGTCACCGCCATTCATTAGACCTGGAGCCCATTCAAAGTTAAGAACTTGTTACAGTTGTTACTGTTGACACAGAATAAATAATAGTACTAGGTACAGAAGACTCACTCTCTAACAAAACGCGTCTGTTACGATCAGCACAGATATGGCCGCTAGGTGGCGACAGCGCCACGGGCGGCTTATGGCTTTTCCCAAAATTGGTGTGGAACGGATGTACTTTTAGCTACCTGAGCAAAGCGACGGAACCGCGGAGTGAGCCACGCCTGCTGTTGAGACCTGTATTAGGGTATTTCATTGTATCGATTATCTTTATTATATCAAAATATGTAAGATCAAAACCGTAACAGTTTGTCAAATCTGAATCAGGCCCAGACTAGACGTAGCATCTCGGATCAAGACTGGTATGTATAATAAAACCTGACGTTGACGAGGGTGCCGAAGGATTTGCGTATGTCATATTTATTTAAATAACACTTATAATGTCAAAGTTGAAGAAACGGTAGGTATACCGGGTGTAGCCTGTAACACGAGCAAATAATTAAAACATAGATTGAACTCCTCAAACGGTGACACTTTTGTGCAACAACTTTTAAAAATTATAAAGTATTTAGATTCCCTATTCTTCATACAAAATAAATATTAAGTATCTTTAATGAACGCCATCGCCACGCCATTTCATTGTCATTGACGTTGCTTGTCAAGCCTTAAACAAAACAAAATTCGCAATACATTGCGTCTTTGAATAACCTTTAAAGTGTATTAAAAACAAAACTACAAGTAATTTTTTAAAGTCGCTGAACAAATGTTGCTCAGTATGAGGAGTACAGCCTACAGTAAAATTTATTGCTCATATTACAGGCCACACCCGGTATAACATTAACCGGCAGCTTTGAAGCTGTAAAATGACAGGATTGTTCTGACATGACAAACGGCAAATGACAATGACGGAAATGACAGGTCATTCTAAGATTTAGGTGATAACTATCATGTGAGAAAGATAATAATAGACTCGCTATCACGATACAGCGCGGAAATGCTGCCTGCATGATGGGCATCTTGCCATAAAGCCAGGGGTTAGAAGGTAGTCTTTTTTAGGGTTCCGTAGCCAAATGGCAAAAAACGGAACCCTTATAGATTTTTATTTTTGAGTTAGGTTTAGTTATATATGTTTCATTTGATAAGTATTTAATAGTACATTTCGATGCTAGTGCGGAAGGTATGTCATTACTTCACGAGTACCGAGATATCTTGCCACGAGCCGCAGGCGAGTGGCAAGACTCGGGACGAGTGAAGAATGACATTTCCGCACGTGTATCGAACGACGTTTTTTAATACAGTTGCGAAAAAATAAGAAAAACATTGTTAATCGTACACTAAACAAAAGTGGTAACAGTGACAGCTCGCTTAGGCGTCATCTTTAAGTATATTATATCTATGGACGTTTGGCAGCTATTCCGTTCCATTCAGTCAACTTATTAAGAACGGAATTTTCAATATTGAATATTAAAAAATAAACGTGTTATAATGATGAAGAGGTAAGTAATTAAATATGAAATATGTAATATTTTTCGTATTCTTACATTAACGGTAGGTTTTTATGCTGATTACGACGTTTAAAGGAAACTAATATTAACACTCATCAATAAGTAGTCGTGAATTGGAACAAGTATAAATTTAAAAAAATTGGAAAAGTAAAAAGCACTAGTTCGAGATAACCAACTTTCCGCACGCTAAACAGCTACGTAAAGTAGCACTTTTTGAGCAACTGTATTAAAAAATTATTTTCACCACACCAGCTCGGAAAGAATTACTTTGCACTTCAAAAACGAATAGCAAAGTTGCATTTTATCCACATGTGAGGCAAAGTAATCAAATGCAAATTTTGAGTTGTTTTCTTGTTTGCTGGTAGAATTGACTTTAAATGATGATTTTGGATGATAAATATTTAATAACATTCATTTGGATTTGATTTGGTTTGATTTTGTTTGATATTTTACATTTAATATTTGCTTCGGGTTGGTGTGGTGAAAAATTTCGTGTTTCACTCGGGGGCAAATTTTGTTTAACCCTCGTGCTTTGAAACCCTCGCAACGCTCAAGATTCCATTTTTCGAACCACTCGCTACGCTCGTGGTTCAATTTTGGAATCTTTCGCTTGCTCGGGTATTAATATTAGCACGAGCGGTTAAACAACAACTTTGCCCCCTTGTAAAACAAATAACTATTAATGTAGTTTTTTTATGTTTATTTGTATTATACGATCACTATAAGATGCTATATAATTTCCCTGTATTAAAATGATTTATTATTTAAAAAAGTCAGTGTGATTTTTATAGGTAGTTGAACATCAAAAGGATTAATAAGTACAAGGAGTCCTCACTGATGAACCCAAAAAAATTTGTATCCGAAAACCAAAGCTTTGGTTTTTTCCTTCATTTGATTGAAAATTAAGGCGAATACCGAGGGCGGAGTTCATTTTCAATCACTTTTTAACCGACTTCCAAATCTCAAAGAAGGAGGTTATCAATTCGGTTGTATGTTTTTTTTTTTTTTTTTTATGTTTGTTACTCCATATCTCCGTCATTACTAGATCGATTTTGAAAATTCTTTTTTTGATTGAATGTATATGCATACAGATTGGTCCCGTTTTTGTCAAAACTCAGTTCTGATGATGGGATCCATGAGGAATCGAGGGAACTCCTCAAATCTTAAAGGCATACATATAGTGATTTTTGGGTTTTTATCAACAAATCAAGCATATACATCCAAAAAAGTGACATTTGATGAAGTGGAACTGCTGATGATGATCAGAACGGAACTCTTTAACGACGCATAGTTCACGGTTGGCGATTTGACCTCTTCGTTATGTTTGTTAAGCAAGTTAAGTTTTTAAGCCACATTTTTGTCAAGCTCGAGTTCTGATGATGGGATCCATGAGGAATCAAGGGAACTCCTCAAATCTTAAAGGCATGCGTATAGAGATTTTTGTATTTACATCAGAAAATCAAGCATTTTCATTAAAAACTGTTGCATTTGATGAAGTGGAACTGCTGATGATGATCAGAACAGAACTCTTAAACGACGCATAGTTCACGTTTGGCGATTTTTCCTTTTCGTTATGTTCGTTAAGCAAGTTAAGTTTTTAAGCCACATTTTTGTCAAGCTTGAGTTCTGATGATGGGATCCATAAGGAATCGAGGGAACTCCTCAAATATGAAAGGCATACGTATAGATTTTTTTGTATTTTCATCATAAAATCAAGCATTTACATTAAAAACTGTCGCATTTGATGAAGTGGAACTGCTGATGATGACCAGAACAGAACCCTTCAATGACGCATGGTACACGTTTGGTGATTACGCATTTCGATTTTGACTTGGACTGGGACCCGGACACGGACTCATACTCGGATCCGGTTCGGACCCGGACTCAGAACCGGACTCGGACCCGGACTCGGACCCGGACTCGGACCCGGACTCGGACCCGGACTCGGACCCGGACTCGGACCCGGACTCGGACCCGGACTCGGACCCGGACTCGGACCCGGACTCGGACCCGGACTCGGACCCGGACTCGGATCCGGACCTTGACCCAGAAAACCACTATGATACCTTAACTAAATAAACAACTATGATTACCTATCATAAAATTAATGTAGGTATAAAGTACGATGATGCCAATCTTACTAGCCCCTCCCGCTTAAACCCCCGTACACCGCACGGCATGCGCCATTAAGTGGGTTAGGTTAGGTTTGAACTGCGATCCTCACAGAACCGAACAAGGATTAGGTTAGGTTAGAACTGCGAGCCTTACAGAAACGAAATGCTACTTGAAAAGTGGGTTTGATTAGGTTCGAACTGCGATCCGCACAGAACCGAACTGCTATCTGAGGAGTGGGTTAGGTTAGGCTAGAACTACGACCCTCATGGCTCCTCTTCACGATGGGCCAACGCCGGCCACTCCAAGGGACGCATTTATGCGTTAGAGGGAGCAAGTGATATTGCTATCTCATTCTACCGCATGCCTGCGTCCCTTGGAGTGGCCGGCGTTGGCCCATCCTGTAGAGGAGCCATTATACAGAAGCGAAATGCTAGTAGAAAAGTGGGTGGTTTTACCTCCTTTTCTACATAGTGTACCATCTACAATAATCTTTCATCGGCCCCCATGGAAGTCGGTTTTTTTTTCTTAAAAATTATTGTATAAAAATTCATTTCCCGGGGCCGATTACGTTATAACAATTTGTTAAAGTTTTCATTGTTTTGATACCACCTTGAAAGAGACAGCATTTCGCAAGCATCAATCAGCGTTAATAAATACAATCGGTTGTCGTCTCATTAGGCACCGCGCTCGCACATTTTGATCAGCATTAGATTCAAATAAGAAGCTCAAAAGCATATCAAAATGAGACATTAATTACTAATTACAAAATTGCTTAGTTTATCGGTATATTATATTAAAAAATTGGTAAGCTTCAATTTGTATACCTACATAGTATTTATTTATTTATTTTTATTTAGAAATTTACAAATACCTTACAGACTAACATACATATGTATTTTATAAACTTAAAACACAGACACACAGCAGCAGGCAGGTATAATAACATAGGCACCTAACTAAAATTGTACATACCTATAAAGCGAATCTCCGCCGGTCCCAAACTAGGCTCAACCTGTACCTATCTTGGGAATCGGGAAAAATGATTTTACTAAGAATGTTTAACACTACGGAATATGATGGCCTTTTTTGAAGGTATCTCAATAAATTTAATACAGTTAAACATTACGGAATGTGATGGGGCTTTTTTAAAGGAAATATTTCTATATGTTATACAATATTTCAAGCTAGTTATTAATTTCTTTTAGTAATACCACTGTATATCTTGTATGCAAATAAATAATTTTTAAATGAATACAAATAACAAAAAATTGAAATAGTACAATAGAAGTAAAATAAAGACTATTCGTCACAAGTGACAATAAAATATTATTTGAATATAAATAATAGGTAAATTAGAATAGGCCTCCTAACCGCAGTACGATTATTTTCCCTTGGGTCGGACTTTCCTGCTCGAAACGTATGATAATTTGTTATAAATTATATGTAAATTGATGGTACGATTTGTTTTGCGGAAACTCTATCAGAATCGATGTTGTTTACGATAAAACCTGGTTTTGTGTATAAAAGAAGTATGAGTTTTATAATAAGATATATGTACCTACTTACACCAATATAACTGCCGCCAGGGCTCGGAACCGGTATTTTTTAAAAACCTCGAAATAGCTCAATATTTTGAATTATTTTATGCTCTTTACGTAGGACTGAATCAAGTATTTAGATAACGAGTTTGTATTATTAGATTGTTCCATTAATAGTGAAATAATAAACCAAAGAACGAAATAGAACGAAATAATACCGGTATTTTTGTATGGAGCAAATACCGGTTTCCGACCCCTGGCTGCCGCCATCGCCATACAATTGAAGTAACGCTATCACTTCAAAATGACATTCTGAAATAAGATTATTAGAGACCCAGTCATGAAAAAAAAACTTTAACGTTTATATATGTAGGTATTTTTTATAAGCGAGTAATAATTATTACAACTCTACTGTACAACACTTTTAAATAGAAGTTACAGTAAAATGAATCGTCCTAGCTGTGTCCCATAGTGTCATTCTACGGAACTTGCTAACTATGTAAATAAACCACCATATTGAAATTGTCTCTGAATGATGAATTTACTAGTGACGTTTGTTTACATAGTTAGCAAATTCCATAGAATGACACATTAGCTCGTGAATTGCTAAACAAAATGTGCATTAAAGAAGATTTCACCAAAATTGACAAAAATAGGAACCCGACATCAACGATGCTTTAATCTGAAATAGGGAATGCAAATCGGTTATAACCGTAACCGAAAAATTTCACAAAATTTGTCAAAATTTCATAACCGAATATTGGAAACTTGAATAACCGGTTACAGTTATTTATTTATGACTTAAATTGTACGTTTTTTATCATCTAATGACTACAAAATCCTGCTTTTTTTAGATGTGACGCCTGGGGGCCGATTTTTGAATTTCGATCACTCGATTTCGTCATTCGAAAATCGGTGGAAAACGACGAAATTGAAATTTTTGAAATACGAGCGATCGAAATTTGGAATCTGGTAGTATTGACCACTCGATTTCAATTCTATTAGTAGAATTTAAACGCCTATGATAGCGGAGATATCATTTATAGAAATACACGAAACCGAGTGGTCGAATTTCAAAAATCGGTCCCCTGTGACTAAGATTTTTGTCATTCATTTCATTCATGTCATCATTTGTCATTATTGTCAATTTAATAATAAAATTATACCACATTTACTTCCCTTATTTATGAAATATTTTTATTGTATATTGTATCACGTCCAAGGTCATATTTTACTTTTACTGTATTTGGTGTTTTATTAAAAAACGAAGACTTTTACTCACAGTCCCTAATACTGTCGTAGGTACTAAAATAAACATTTTTGTATTTTTTTAATTACTTCTTTGTAAATTTATAATTTTTTTTCGAAAATAACCGTAACCGATTATAACCGATATTCGGTTATTTTTCGGGCATAACCGTTACCGAAACCGGTTATGAAGTTGTGCCGGGTATTGCATTCCCTAATCCGAAAATGCTATTCAGCGCTAGAGCGGATTCAGCACACTAAAACAGACGCGAACGAGAGATTGGACCATCAGCGCGGGATCAGCTAAGCCGTTTTTGTTGTTCCATTAATCACCCAGATTGCCTTATCCTTGAGCACATTTGGAGGCAAATTTACATTTTAATCGAACTCGCAACCTTTTTTAACGTGAGGGAGGCTTTTTTTTAGTGCGGTAAGTGTAGTTTAATGTGGGTAAACTTAGGTAAAAACAGCAACACTCTTAACTGTCCATCGGTGGACCTTATGCCTTTTGTAATAAGGTTTACGAACTGTCAGGCGTGGGCGTTGGTACTTAAGTTGGTACTTACGTTGGTTGATGTGGATGTAAATTAGATTGGATACAGATTGTATACAATCTTGGTACCTGAAATTGTTTTTTATGTGCATTATTTTGACGACCGGTCTGGCCTAGTGGGTAGTGACCCTGCCTATGAAGCCGATGGTCCCGGGTTCTAATCCTGGTAAGGGCATTTATTTGTATTATGATACAGATATTTATTTGTTCCTGAGTCATGGTTGTTTTCTATGTATTTAAGTAGGTATTTATATACATATTATTTATATCGTTGTCTGAGTACCCACAACAAAAGCCTTCTTGAGCTTACCGTGGGGCTTAGTCAATTTGTGTAAAAATGTCCTATAATATTATTTATTTATTTATTTTGACACGACATTTGTATCAATTTTTAAATATAGGGTACTAATATTGGAAATAACTATTCAGTATTTTACACTATACATTTCTTATTCTGATATTATGTTTGATGACATTTACTCTTGTGACTTATGAGCACCCATCTCTGGAAAGACTCACACACGAGGATCTCACAGTTACATCCTAACTTTATATCACTCAAATATAATAATTCAATAAAGCTACATCTTGATGAAATCGCTAATAAAAGTGAACTCTAGTACTGGTGAATAAAACTCAAAATATCATGACCAAATATATTTAGATTAGATGCGAGGTCTGCAAGTTAACTTTAGAATTTCTATTCGAATTTTAAACAATTAACGCTACAAATTTGAATTTCGAATTTTAAACAAGCTCAATGACCAGCAATTTCGGAGCTAAAGTTTTTCAATAGAATGGAGGATGGGTCAAATTATACATAGTGCTGCAGGCAGTTTTCACTTCTGTTGGCACTCCCGGAGTGCAACCCGTTGTTTTTTTTTATTTGCGCAATAGGTATATTTCTCTCTCTGCACCAATTGTAGATATCTCTGTTTAGCCCTATGGTTGACCGGTAGAGAATGCCATTTGGCATCAAGTCCGCCATTTGTACAATGTACATTGTTGTATATATTTTGTGCAATAAAGTTTAAATAAATAAATAATCGCTAGGAATACTTACGACTTGCCTGGATACTTGTATCATTTGGAATAATACCCCTGAGCGTAGAAGTTTCCACTCGGTTTGGGTTATTTGTTCTACTTTAAATCAGTTTCTGTTTCTTAAATCTTTCTTGGAAATTATGTGAGTGAAGTGTTTGTGTTGTGGCTAAACTATTTTATTGTTTTCTATCAGTTGTTTGCTTAGTTTTTGTTTACTTAAAAATACTTTTATATCATATTTTTTGCGTTCCGTGCAAAACTTTGTTCACGAAATACTTATGGCATCACTTCGATAATGCAAATCAGTTAAATGCGTTTTTTTTTCAGAGACTATTTGACGTAGATACCTAAAATTTGGAACAGTTTTATAGCAATTACAACCACTAATATTGTAAATATGTCAAAACTGCTTATTTTTTTCCATTTATGACTAAATTATGCCGACATGAAGACGAAGACAGGATAAAATAAAATATGATTAATGACGTAGTTTAGTAATTTTATTAAGAGCCCATCAAAGTGCACACTAGCGCCACTGCTAAATAATCGTGATTATTGAAATTCAACGATAGGTATTTAAAAACGGGGGCCGCTACGTACTGTATTTTGTATTTAAGTACCTTTGGATACATCAAACTAGTTCTAATGTTGCTGGATTCGTCGATCTATGAAATCAAAACAAAAACGGCCGTTTAAACTTTGGACGTATAGATTTAGGTCAGGAAATGAATGATCAAAAAACGTTGTAGAGGGAAATGCTAGGAACACAATTTTTGACTCCGTAACTTTGTTTGGACTAGTTAGCAGGTGAACATATCAAAAGTCCCCGGCTGTAGCCCCGCTGCTGCGGGGTAGAGGGGGGTACTCTATACTTTCTTATTGCTTGGCCTAATTGACGAATCCAGCAACATAAAAACTAGTTTGATATATTCAAAAGTTACTTAAATACAAAATACAGTACGTAGCGGTCACCTTTTTTAAATACATTTTGTTAAATTTAACCATTATTATTTAGCAGTGGCGCTAGTGTGCACGTTGATAGGCTCTTATAGATATCTATTTTATGATAGATATCTTGGAAACTTTGCCTCTTAGTGACATGACTACTAAGACAAACCGAAAGCTGATAAAATTAGTTACAAGTTTTATCCAGTCATGTTTTTCGATCTTGAATAGTTTTTGAGATACCCGCTCTTGAAAGTTTATTTAGGAATTTTAATTTTATCTTGATATCTACATCAGTGATGCTGTTAGGCCATGTTTGGTATCATTTTCGTATAAATCGGGGGTGCTGAATTCATTTATGGTATCACATTAACACTATTCCGAAGTAAAACCAAAATTTAAAAAAATATAATTTTTTATATCCCTCTTCACGCTTAAACCGCTAAACCAATTTCGTTGAAATTTGGTATAGAAATAGTTTCAGTCTCGACACAGGACATAGGATAGTTTTTATAACCAAAAGCATCTTTTGAGGGTGTGAAAAGTGGGGTGGAAGTTTGTATGGGGAGTCAATAACCGCTGAACTGGTTTAGATGAAATTTAGGATGGTATACATCTGTCATTTAGATGAAAATGATACCAAATATGACTTCAAACTTTACCTTAAACAGTATTAATCTCAGGAATTCAGTTTCGTTGACGAAGTTGAATTCCCCCCATTCTCCATTTCAGAACTTTAAAGGATGATTATTGAGATAAAAAGTATCTTATGTCTTGTCTTGGGACTCTAAATATCTGTATACCAAATTTTAATCAAATCGGTTGAGCGGTTTAAGCGTGAAGAGGAATTAAAAAAAAAGGTATTTGTTTAAAGTTTATATGTTTTTTCTTAGGAATGGTGTCAATGTGATACCGAAAATGAATTCAGTACCCCCGATTTATACGAAAATGATACCAAACACGGCCTAGCAGCTTCACTAATGTAGATATCAAGATAAAATTGAAAGCCCTAAATAAACTTTCAAGAGCGGGTATCTCAAAAACTATTCAAGATATCGAAAAACTTGACTGAATAAAACTTGTAACAAATTTTATCAGCTTTTGGTTTGTCTTAGTAGTCATGTCGCTAAGACGCAAAGTTTCCAAGATATAAGTGAAAATCCGAAAAATGAGACCTTCTTTCCCCCCTCTACTCCCCAGCACCGGGGCTACGGCCGGGGACTTTTGATATATTCACCTCCTAACTAGTCTAAACTAAGTTACGTAGTCAAAAATTGTGTTCCTAGCATTTCCCTCTATACTTTCTTATTGCTTGGCCTAATTGACGAATCCAGCAACATAAAAACTAGTTTGATATATTCAAAAGTTACTTAAATACAAAATACAGTACGTAGCGGTCACCTTTTTTAAATACATTTTGTTAAATTTAACCATTATTATTTAGCAGTGGCGCTAGTGTGCACGTTGATAGGCTCTTAAGATAAACCTGTCTAAATAAAATGATTTTACTTAATATCTACCTACTGTTTAAATTTCAATTAAACGTAACCATGAAATTCATAAATTACCTTTCTTCTTCTCATTTGATTATCCCAATAAAGGAAATTACATTTAAGATTGAATGTCGCTTAGCTTACACGAGCGAAACTTGAATTAATTAACTTCCTATAGAGAACAGTCTAAAATCATAAGAGAAAGTTGTCTTCAAAAGCTCAAAATCTTCCTCTATGTTGTAAATAAGTATTTATAAATGTAAATTAATAAATTTCAATCACTTTTCAAACCCTCTCGCTATTTGAATTTGGGCGATGACTTAAAGTATCTACTTAAGTAATAATTTGAAAGATATTGTTATTAAGTTGGTCCGAGTAAATTCTAGGTACCTACTTACAGCTTTTGGAACATGGGATTATTAAATTGAATATAAATGACTAACTAGGATTATAATGTAGTACCTACATAAAATTATCCTATTTTATACTTTTGTAATATGAGGAAATTTATAAAGTGTATAATATATGAATATTTAGCAAAATTACTTATTCCTATCTTGACAAGCCATATTAAATTCCTAGCAGGGCTCAAGATTTCATATGTATATCCTTGCTATCGATACACTCAGCATGGATAAGTGTTATAATATGAATTGGACACTTAGGCCCACTTGCACCATTCCACCAACCCGGGGTTAACTGGTTAAACCTGGAGTTACCATGATTACCAGTACAATTTGACATTAAGTTAATGGTTTAACCGCTTAACCACGGGTTAGTGGAATGGTGCACGTGGCCCTTAGTAGAATAAAGTTAACAGAGAGTCTGTGCGGAAAAAGACGAGTCATGAAATGTATGGGATTCAATAAATTCTACGATTCTTCTCTTTCCGCACAGAGTCTATCTATTTACTTTTTCTCGATTTTTCCTTGCCATACAATCTACAATAAATATCATACATTGTTGATATTGAGTTGTTCCATACGATTAACCCTTAATAGGGCAGAGATATAAATTTCGAAATAGAATAAGTTATGTAAGTGATTTAGATACTTATTGTGGCCACAATCAACATGATGCCAAAAAAAAATTTTTCAGGATCTGAGTTTTCATGAAAAACCGGGTGGTAACTATATGACCGTTACCTTTTAATGGTTTTTAGGAAGTGGTAAGTATTTTACCGTTGCCCGTTCTTGCTGTATGAGGCAATACTGTCCAGACAGGTGAAACTGACCGTTTGTGTTTTAAATTAACGTTTTCTATCAGTTTCTTAAATCTTTTACCTGTAAACGCTTCAGACATGTCTGGGTTTATGTAAAATAGATCTGAAGACCAAAATAAGTTGAATATTGCAATAGGCAGTGGAACGAGTCCCATCAAAACTAGTACACCAAATAACGCGCGTATTTCTGTTGTATTTGTTGGAACCCCATGCAAATCTTTCCTTTGTATGGCGTAAATGTATCTTTGTTCTACAATAAGTTCGCAGACCGCGTCAGGAAAAAATGGTCAAAGAAACTGACAGGTTGTGTTTTGTGAGTAAATGCTATTGGTCTATCAAACTTGGGTATGCGATGTGCTGGGAAATCGGAAGACCATTCTTGAGCTGGTTATAGACGACGAAACCTAGTTAGGTCCATATCTTGAGGTATACTTTGATTTAATAAATAAATATGATGGAAAGGAAACTACGAAATTTTTAATTTTATTTTGCACAACAAAATACCTACTGGTATTTCTTTGCTGGGTTGAGGATCAGTTGTCTCAATAGGCTTATATGAAGCAATAGGGGTCAGCACATGATTTAAAGGAGTGACAGGTCTTGTGAGTACTCTATTTCCATGGTTACGTAGTAAACTAATCCCAAAATATCTTTGGAAGACCAATTAAAGGGCCCCATCACATGGTTTCTTCCCATGTTCACCAGTATCTAAAGCATTTCGTGAGGTATTTTCGCTTATTGTCACATCGTCTAGCTCTATATAATCATATCTAGTATCAACACAATGCTCTTCGTCAGCCTTTGAACTCAAAAAATTTGACAGCCCTCGCAAAACATAGTTGTCATAATTATACTCATTAACGAAATTAGAAATGTACCCCATGTCATCATTTGAGTTACTCTCAAGGCTGGAAAGATCATTGTCAATTATTTCTTGAATATCTTTGTCTTTTACCTTCTTTTTTCTAAACATATTTACTCAAAACAATTTAAAAAAATAAAATGGATCCGTACTTTTATGACCGTAACGGGCACTGGTAAAATATTTACCACCAACTTGGAGCTATCTTCCCAACCCGTGGAAATAAGTATTTTAGGGTGGATAATACGTGATGAGCTAGATAAAATAACAAATTACTAAATAAAAACAACAAAAACCACCTACCGGAATCTTTGATGAACACTTTGATAACAAATATTCGCTAAACACTATAAAAATCGTTTGACTTTCAAATTTTCTGCTTAGCAGGTACAGAACCTACGTTTGACACTTCACAGTGTTGCCAATATATTTTTTTTATGAATGACAGGTTATGTATGCGTTCATAAACCTATCAAACCACCAGATAAGTCAAATTGTGTTTAATCTGTGCCTGACAGAACGAAGTGGTAAATATATGACCGGTGCCCTATTAAGGGTTAAAGTACATCGCTCAAAGTGCAAGTGCAGCAAATCTGAAACAAAGTAAATGTCCACTATTGACCAATGACAATGTACTCAAACATACTTTGTGCTGAATAAAGCGTTTCTGGTTTACAGCCAATTTTATGGGGCACGATTTCGACTGCAGTCTTTGCTGCGTTCGCTGTCGGAGCCGATATAAAACCATCGACGCAGATAGTAGTGCCTCAGGAGAACCAATATAAGTTTGGTTCCTAGGTCTATAATAATTGAAGGTCTCCGATATAATGGTTAGCCAAATGCACATAGTAAGACTAATGCACTATGTAAGCCTTGATAATTACCTAGTGTGCAACGTCCGTGACTAAGGCTGGACAGCAAAATCTCTTCAGTTTTATGTGTTCCTGGTATGATGTAAGGTTAAGTATTTTACAATGTATGTAGAATCTATGAAGGCAGTTTTGTAGTTGATTTTATTACAATAATTTGATAAATAAATAGGGTAAGTAATATTACAGTTCGTTATTGATTGACTCTGGTAAAATTAGATAGCTACATACATTTTTTAACGATAACGAACAAATAATTATTTCTTTGTTAAAAATAATATGAAGATGAATAGGTAAATAAGCTGAATCCGACATCCCTTTCCGCGTGGGGTACTGTGTAGGCTGTTTTATTCTAACCCTAACCTAGGTGCGATTAAAAAATGTTTACTTATTTCGGACCTAGTTTATCTATATAACTATAACAGATACACATATCTTCTATACATATATCTTGACTGCAATATGAGCATTCTACAACATAAATGGTGTTCCATTTTAATATCAATGCTTGATCGTTTTCCCTGCACCCCGGGGCACATAAAGTCTTCAGAAATTCAAAACCATTACCCTCATAACGAATATGGGACAAAGGAATATAAAACATCGCTTTAATACGAAGCCTGGAGTGGGGACAAATTCTTTGCGCCTACAATTTCGCTGTGAAAGAATTATTTTTACCCCATTACTCTGGATATACTGGGAATAGAAGTGACAACCTTAACGTAGGTAGTTAAAATGTTGAACTATGTGGTAGTTACCGTGTCACGTTTCAAAAAGAAGACAAGAAATATAAGTAATTTGATATTATTTTTCACAAAATAAATATCACGTAAATTTATTTGTTCAGCAGGTTATGTACATACAAAATGTCTAATTTTATTTTAATTTAGAATACACATCTAAATACAAAGAAAATTTGAGATTTTGTGGTTTACTGTTTTGCTTAAAAGAGTATAATCTCTGATACATTTATACCGACTGAATGCATATAAAGAATACTTACCACAAACAATAACATTATTAGTTAATTGTCAACCATTGCGAAAGGTAACGATTCAAATTAATTTAATCAAACTTTTTACTTTTTCCGTCTAAAAGTAAATAATCAATTTAAGTAGGTACTTGTCATAACAAGCTTTTAACAAATAAAAAACCTTAGAATCTAAAATAGGGATCGTAAACGGTGCATTGCATTCAATACTTTCAGCAAAGTTCACTGGCTGGGAAACAGACTTGCTGCCGTATTCGAACTTCAAGATATTCACAAGAGACGACACGTACTAGATCCATTATAGATACGTTATAGTTTAGATATCAACTAGTTCTCTTTTGCAGCGCAATTCGGGCAACCAATGTCACTTTTACGTTAGATTCATATCTATTAGATGTGAATTGGATCTCTAAGTCATATCCTGTGGAAATCGTTCAAGAGTACCTACATATCTCCAGAATCGCGCAAATGTCAAATTTGACAGGTTAGATCTTAAACATATCGTTATCGTATCTTGGTGATGTCTAAAAGATATCTAATAGATGTCTATTTCAAAATCCGAATCGGGCCCATAAAGGCGGAATCGCTTTGTATTCTATTCTTGGCAAGGAAGCATTTGCTAGGTACGTTAAGTGTAGATGTTTGGTAACTTACACGAATTTGCGCTTAAATCAACCTAAGTATTATGTCGAGCAGGACTTAGGACTTTTTTAGATTTATTTTAATTTAGATTAGTTTAGTTTTAAATTTTAGTTTTGAATTTTAGATAGTACCTATTGTAGTTTACAATTTTGTTTAATATATATAAATGTATAAATCAGTAGTCCCACTGTTAAGTTCATTTTGGAAATGAGGCATCGTAATTACAATGTAAGGTAATTAGAACTAGGTACTTGTACTGGAATGAAACTTGACTGAGGTACTTTAAACTGCCAATCACGTCTTTTTGGTATTACGAGTAGCTTTGCTTACTTACATTTACTTATAATTAAAGAGTCTCATAACATTAATGCCATGGGCATAGGAAATAGCATTTATATTTCGTATGCTAAATCATAATGAAATAATTTATATTCAAATTACGAGCACTACTTGGTTTTACTCACAGACAAGACATCTTCTAGACTGAGCATTGTAGCGCTACCCTCTCTGCCACAAATATACGGTAGTTTTACTCCATTTTCGAGTCAAAGTGTCTTTGCGTGACGCCCGTGTCTTTAAACAGACCAATCACTGCACGGGACTCGCTCACCTCGTCCCCCGCACCCCGGTATTTTTGGCAGCATCGGTTTCATGAAATAATTACTCTAAACTCCGTCTAGAGGATTCCTAGTCTATGGTTTTACTCAACCTAAAGCTATTTGGCTTCACACGTCCCATTTGTAACTTTTCCGGATACTCCAGCTCTGAAACTTTTCAACGAGTGCACTGTGGCGAACTCTTTTATTCCTCTGTTCTGCTGGTACACGTATCCTACGTGCACTTAGATGTGTGACTTCTTTTTGCACTTTAAATCGCCAGTTCACGAATCACACAAAGGTAGAAAATAGAAGTTTATAAAATATAATAATCATACGCCCCTATTTAACCACGGTGACAGGTGCGACAATTAACATGTTGTTGGCAAACAAGCACACCGCCCATATATGGAGGCCTGTGACGTCAGTAACAGTGATGTCATGGTGAAATAGGGGAGGTCAACTCTATATTTACAATCTGTTATAGTTTTGATCGTGTTATGACACGACCATGACACAGTTTGCAGTGCATCTCACGCGTACCAATAACTGTGAGCTATAAATGTCGCGATTGTTATATTTAAATTTAACCAAGATCAAAACCTTAACATATTTTTCAAACAGAATCCTTATGTTTATTAAGCAATATTACCTACTTAACTATGAACATTTATCTGAATTAATCAAAACTTTTTAGCGTCAATACATTTTGAGGTGTGGTTACCATAGTTTGGTATTCACTTCGTTTGACATATATTTATATAAGTAGAGAAAAAAGATGCATTATGAATGCTGGGACAAATCCCGACATCAAACTATGAGGTGAAATGAAAGTTTGAGCTAATGAGGCTGATTATAATTTAACAGTTTGAAACGGTTTTGATCTTATTATGATATGATGTTGACACGACTTCCAATGCATTTCTCGCGCACCAATTAGTGTGAGCACGGGACAGACCGGCTAATGTCATCGAAATCAAAACCTTAACAAATGTTACGATTAACAGGAGTGGTCATTTCTCCATACAAACGTACTCGACTGTTTCCTCCGTGGACTTTTTGGACATCCCAGGTGCTTTCGACAACGCGTGGTGGCCAATGATTTTATTGAAGGTAAAGCAAGGTGGAGCCCCACCGAACCTTTACCGCATCTTGGTCAGCTACTTCACGAACCGTAGAGTCAGTCTTTATGTGGGCGATCAGACATGCTCGAAGACCTGCACCATGGGATGTCCACAAGGGTCGGTATTGGGCCCTACGCTATGGAATATCCTCCTGAACGATCTCCTGCTGTTGCCGCGACCCGGAGGAGTGCATTTGATCGCGTATGCTGACGACGTGACGATATTGATCGAGGCGTCTTCTCGCGCGGACATCGAACGTAAGGCCAACGTCATGCTGAAGGAAGTATCCGGGTGGGGATCACGGAATCGCTTGCGATTCTCGCCCGCGAAGTCCTTGACCATGACGTACAAAGGTAAGTTCAAGCGAGCGCCAGTCATCCGACTGGAAGGCGATTCAATCAAAAGAGCCTCGGAGGCTACGTTGCTTGGTGTCACTCTGGACGAGGCTAGGTCATACTACTTGCCGCATGCGAGACTTATAGGGGAAAAGGCCTCCAATTGCTTCGGCAAAATGTCGCGGATTTCCGCCACCAGATGGGGTGTCAAGTACCGATCTCTTTGCGTCTTGTACGCGGGGACATACGTGGCGACGGTCACGTACGCTGCTGCAGTATGGTGCCGATGCTCATCCAACTTCGTGGTCAAACGGGCGCTGATTTAGACGCAGAGACCGGCACTAATTTTGCTTACGAAGGCTTACAGGTCGTGTAGCTCCGCGGCGTTACCTGTGCTGGCGGGGGTTCTACCTGCCGATCTGGAAGTCTGTCGTGCAGGAAGGATAGCTCAGGAGGGAGACCAGCTTGACCCCAGGGAGCACCGGAAACTCAAGACGACGGTTAGGGTGGAGATCGTGGCTCAGTGGCAGGACAGATGGCAGACCAGCGAAGACGGACGGACGGACGAACGGTCGGAGATGCTGGCATCGCTGAAGAGGACAACGGTTGGCCCAGTATTCCACTAGGAGTTGGTTTCGTGCGAAGAGAACTTCGAAGCGCTGCGCAGGTTTGCGCACTCCTGGCACACCAAGCGAAGACACTTTGAAGAGTGAGGACAGCGGTACAACGGTGGAGACGACGTCGAGCGCCGTGATTGTCGTCAAGCCCAAATTTGGGGGCAAAGGAGATGCTAAGATAGCGGCCTGCCCAGAAATGGGAGAAAGGCCAGGGACATTATTAGATTTGTAGGGAGTCCAGAAGCAACGTGTAACGGGGCACTGAAAGCAGGACCGTTACACGGCTCCCACGATTCGGTCTGTACGGCGAGAGCCAGGAAAGACCATGAGGAGGTGGTGGTAAATGTTTCCTCCGTGGGTTTTGATGCTAGGGCAATGATTTTTTCAACACAGATTAATATTGTCAATATCTGTGTCGGACTTTTTTGCTTTTTTTGATATTTTTGTTTTTTAAGGCGCTAGAGCCCTTCAAAAATGGCCAAAATGGCCTCATTGACTATGCCGCAATAAGAGGCTTAGTATTCAAAGCCGATATCAATTAGCCAAAAAAGGAAACGGTCTGACACAGATAATTTCATAATCATTTAGATTTCCAAGTTTGGTTAGGATTGGTTAAGTTTTGGAGGAGGAAACAGTCGAGTACGAAACCTCGAATTTTGAAATTTTTACGCCTTGTCCTTATCGCACTAGTTTTAAGAGCCACTTCCGTTAGCGAGACGGGTATATTTACCTAAAATTTTAAAACTCAGCTCCTGTTTCGTCTTAAGGTCTCAAAGGACGTTCGAAAGATCTTCTTCCTCTTCGTTACACTCTTGACAGAGTGGACGTGGCTATTATGTAGACTTTTGAGCGACTCGTTTAACGACACGTCGCCAATCCTCCCTGAGAACTGCTTCCCGTGAGCATTCGCTTACTGTGGCCGACACGCTGACTTTGATCTAGTCGGTCCATCTCATTGCCAATCTTTCTCTAGCTCTGTCACCGCCCACTCTTCCTTGCACAACTAGGCGTTCTATGGATGTTCCATCTCGCCGAGACACGTGTCCAAAGAAGTTGAGGATCCAAGTTTTGACCGTAGAAAGCAACCGGTCTTTAATGCCAAGAATTGATGCGTTGGTCCGGAACTCAGTCCATTATATACCCAGCATTCGTCTCGTTCGAAAGATAATGGCCTTCAAATCTACACGTGGCAAACTGTGGTACCTAATGTGGGCAACATTAGTCGGTCGGGAATAAACAAAATATAGGTCGCATCCAGGATATAAAATAATTTGACTCGAGAATATTGTTTGTGGACGGCTCCATAACGGTATGTTTTATTCATACAACTGTAGTCCGTAGCTCGCGTTTTAATATAAACCGTATAATTCTGTGTCCCTGGTGAGGTGTGTACTGATGAAATGAATTGGTTTTATTTTGTTTGCCACATCGATATGATGATTGTATATACGGAGCCAGCAATCAATAAACAATATCTGCCTTGCCTGTAAATTTTACTAGGTAAGTATAATTTACTTTCGACTCATAACGTAACCATTTTAGACATCTTCTAATTTCAATTTAAATGGCGTCATTTTAACCGGCACAAAACAAAAAAAATACCCTTATCTTAGACTCATTCTTAAGTCCGAGTTAAGACAGAGGAAATGATCCAAATCAGCCTGTAGCAGAAAGCGTACATGTTACATGTAATTTTATGTTCCCTATACAGCACAAAAGTAAGTTGTAAATATTCTTTATTACATAAAATATTACAAATACAGAAACAGATTTACAATGTGAGTAACGATATCTACATCATAATGCTTCAAGTAAAGTTTGTCAGTAACGAAGAATTTTGGCAACATTGGAAAAACAGCGCTAGGAGCTTTCTAGCAATATTATGATCGCAATATGTTGAAAAAAGATTATCGGTATAACGGGTAAAATTCTTTTTAATATTCTGTTTGTTATCCATTTAACTCAATCAAATAAAGAATGCCTATCTAAAGAGAAATGGCGTTGTTAATATTAATCATTACTGGAGACCCGCCTCGGCTTCGGTCAACAAATTATACACCTAAACCTTTCTCAAGAATCACTTTATGGATATGTGAAAACCTCATGAAAATCCGTTCAGTAGTTTTTGAGTTTATCGCGAGCAAACATACAAATAGACAGACGCGGCGAAGGTGTAGTGATAGTGATACTTGTCCCATTTTAAAAGCACTACGTGATGAGACTGATTCCATTAGCTAAAACGTTAAACTTTTAACTTAACTAATCCGGCACTAAACTAACAGTATCACTGGCGTTCCGGCGCTAAAACAATTTCCAATTTAACTTTTTCCATCCATGGTCAGTATAAACTTTTTGACGAGGACGATTTTATTTTGTTCTACGTATACTTTGCTGCCTTTGAAATTCCGGAGCGATTTGAAATTTCGTGACGTTTTTCGTATAAATCGAAAGGTTGTCATGTCCGATATTATTAAAAAAAAGGTTTTAATAATGTGTTGCTAAATAGCTACCTACTGATTTCAAATGTTATGTCATTTCTACTCAAAATCACACGCTCATTCAACAGGAAAAAAGTGTTCCAGTAAATTTCACACATTTTAGAAGGGGTCCCTTTGTTTCCCATAAAGTTTTTAGTCATAATGTATTGTTTGTCATATTATCGTTAGTCATAAAACTGAAACCGTTAACTTTTCAGGATTTTCCTAAGGTTATTCTATAGATAGGTTAGGTTAGGTTAGGTTTGTTTTATGGCAATCCTGAAAAGTTACGCGTTTCTGAGAAAAACCAATTATGACTAACGAAAATTCGGACAAACAATACATTATGACTTAAAACTATTTGGGAAACAATAGAGACCCATTTTAGAAACTTTATTCAGCGTAAAAGAATCTACTGTTAAATAATTTTATTTTGTGCCCCTAACGCCGTTGCATCTATTTGTAATCGACTTTAAAATTCGGCGTATTAGAGCAAAAGGTTTGCAGCTAGGAGTATTATTCAAAAATGTGAATCTATATTTGATATCTAATAAAAGGACAATGTCAATGAACTCGCGCTTTAGAGCTGCTCATCTCTGAGTGAGACTGACAATAAGAGCCCGATTCGGATTTTGAAATAGACATCTATTAGATATCTTTTAGACATCGCCAAGATACGATAACGATATGTTTAAGATCTAACCTGTCAAATTTGACATTTGCGCGATTCTGGAGATACTCTTGAACGATTTCCACAGGATATGACTTAGAGATCCAATTCACATCTAATAGATATCTTACTCTATCTAACGTAAAAGTGACATTGGTTGCCCGGATTGCGCTGCAAAAGAGAACCAGTAGATATCTAAACTATAACGTATCTAGAATGGATCTAGTACGTGTCGTCTCTTGTGAATATCTTGAAGTTCGAATACGGCAGTATGAGTAGTATGACGCTAGCCCATCAGTGAGTATAGCACAGATATGGTGGTCGTTCTTGTCTACGTGACAGCGTGATAAAACGGTATCCGTCACTTTCTATCCCGCGGTGTTAAAAAGTGACAGTTATTTTATCACGTGGATAAAGTCATCCATAATAGGTACGCCGGCAGTATCTGTTACTAACTAGTATCTCACTACAGATATGATGGTCCATTTTGTTGACGTGGCAGCGTGATAAAACGGTGTTCGTCACTTTCTTTCCCGCGGAGTTAAAAAGCGACAGTTATTTTATCACGTGGATAAATGTGGGTAAAGCGTTCCATAATACGCCTGCTGTGCCCAAGGTCGCCATGATAAATCGTATGATTTGTGTTGGCGGTGTCATGACAAATCATGCCCCATTACCATATCTCAGGTGATTTGTAAAAGATTTCCCCAAATGTGCACGAGAGAGAGATTTTTTTGTTTTATTTGACGGCATTTTAAAATGCTGCGGTGTTTCCTTGTCATTTATAAATTTTACAAGAGGGATCAAACAGCTTCAGCAAATCAACCATTTGTCATTATAAAGTCCAAAACTAATTAGTGGCTATAAATATTTTAATAATTATTAATTTATTTATTACATCTTCAAACTAAAGCACTGCCAAACTATAAAACAAATACACAGACACAAACACAGAATATTTTAAAAAAGACATTAAAAAATCAAATTAAATGCTCTTTGATCTATTCCTAAAAAAACTTCTCATTAGATCCATCAGCCAGAAGTTGGATCTAACGAATTAAAAAATTATTACTAGATCTATCTTGGATCTACTGGCAAAACCACATCCAATGTGAACAGCGCCTCAGTAAGCAGAATTTTTGTTTCTGCGCTGCCGAAAAAATCGCACGATTTAATCAGCGGGGAATATTGGCTTTCAATGTCACATCTGTTACTCGATCCCCGATGAAGGTTTGTGATCTGTTTTTGTTACGTGCGTTATGTTGGTGGAAAAGCGATGTGGGTAGTCGTGAAATGTACCTAGTATATATGGTTTTGCAAGAGTAGCTTGTCAGTGAAGCATAGGTAGAATAGTTATTTGTTTTACAAGGGGGCAAAGTTGTTGTTTAATATTACCGCTCGTGCTAATATTGATACTCGAGCAAGCGAAAGATTCCAAAATTGAACCACGAGCATAGCGAGTGGTTCGAAAAATGGAATCTTGAGCGTTGCGATGGTTTCAAAGCACGAGGGTTAAACAAAATTTGGCCCCGAGTGAAACACAAAATTTTTCACCACACCAACCCAAAGCAAATATTAACCGTAAAATATCAAACAAAATCAAACCAAATGAATGTTATTAAATATTTATCATCCAAAATCATCATTTAAAAGTCAATTCTACCAGCAAACATAAGAAAACAACTCAAAAATTGTATTTGATTACTTTGCCTCACATGTGAATAAAATGCAACTTTGCTATCAGTTTTTGAAGTGCAAAGAAAGACTTTCCGAGCTGGTGTGGTGAAAAGAATTATACTGTATTTTCGTATGTTAGTATTATAATCTCTAAAGTTGGGACAAGTAATTTAAGTTTCACAGTCTATAGATTGATATTTTAGTTTGACACTAACGAAAGACACTACCTACAGGAAGGTTTTTCAATGACCTACGAGATAGGTCAAGTTGAATTTTTTTTACTATGATAGGTACCAAGCGTGAGAACTAAATTATCTACAAACATACAATCATACAAATGTTGATATTAAAGAAAAATAATTCACTGCTTTTGGCAAGTAGAACTCGCGACTTTTCAGATAAAATTGCTAGCTCTAGTAAAAAAATTAGTTCCCCAAAATATATTTTTTTAATTGTAGGGTTTATAAAATGCCCAAAACATGTCATGTATTCATTAATATGCCTTTCTTGTATTTCTTTTTCCTCAATATTTATTAAAAGACGCTCGAACAAAAGAAACACAAGAACGTTAACCGAATAATGTTAAGAATAGGCAGGCCAAGATAGTGTGAGGTAAAAGGGTGGCAGATATTTTCACCGACATTTTACCTTAAGTAAGTGAGAAACCTGAGGCCGATTTCGGGCGTTTTGGCCGATATTCTGTGATTCGTAAGTCAATTTACTAGATAGCTTTTAGGGTTATTGCAAAGACATATGTAACTTCGTATAAGATGAATAAAGTCTAAGAAAAAAACGTGCCTCGGAAATCAAGAAATAGTAATTCTCGGATAGATGGCCTTTTAATATACCTACTGCCTAGACTATACTAGGTAATTCATCTAAGCCATCGCCGCAATATTTTATATTTTAACTTCTTTTTCGAAAGAACCGTAAAACAAACATACCTAATAAAAAATATTTCTTACAATCAGTTACATAAACCCATACATAATTAATATTATAAATGCGAAAGTAAGCTGTAAAATCAACACAAATAAAACTCGTTTTGAACTGCACCTAAATTATTATTATTATTTTTTTCTTAGCCCGTTATGGTGTCCCACTGCGGCAAAAGATGAACTAATGAATATAAATGATAGGTATTCGTGTGTGTCCCGGCCCTTACTCAGGCGCTCTCAGCAAATTGTACATAAACACTGCGTGTAACACAATAATGCTGCCAAACTCACTTATTCTTCCTTCGTTTTCTCGTGTAAGTACTTCAGTATGTATGAAATTGATTGTAATTATATTGACGGTTAATGATCTTTCATAAACCTGGATGTATCGAAATCAGCAAGGCTAATATGGTCGCCTATTTGTCGTCTGTCACCATGCCTATCACGTTCTAACAAGTATGACGGTACGAAAGTGACGCATGACATGGCAAGTGATAAAAATGCGACCATAATACGTCCGGGCGGAGAACAACATCCTAAGTTCGTCGGTTGAATTGGACGTAACTAACAGTCCGCAATGTAACTAAAATCGCATGCGAGTTCGCTCGGCGTCTAACTGCCGTATTCGAACTTCTAGATATTCACAAGAGACGACACGTACTAGATCCATTCTAGATACGTTATAGTTTAGATATCAACTAGTTCTCTTTTGCAGCGCAATTCGGGCAACCAATGTCACTTTTACGTTAGATAGAGTAAGATATCTATTAGATGTGAATTGGATCTCTAAGTCATGTACTGTGGAAATCGTTCATGAATATCTCCAGAATCGCGCAAATGTCAAATTTGACAGGTTAGATCTTAAACATATCGTTATCGTATCTTGGTGATGTCTAAAAGATATCTAATAGATGTCTATTTCAAAATCAGAATCGGGCCCTAAGTTTGTCCGTTGAATTGGACGTATCTAACAGTCCGCAGTGTAACTAAAATCGCATGCGAGTTCGCTCGGCGTCTAAATCAGCTCTTATGTATTTTCAGTAGGTACCAGTACAGTGAAGTGCGAACCTTATTGTTCCAACGAGTAATCTCTCGCCTGCCGCCGACGCCCGAGATTGATGGGCCTAAAGGCTACAGTATACACGGAATATACCCACAATTTGAATCATTCTGGCTAGTGTGAAATACCTACATGAAATATAGGTACCTACAATACGTAACGATGTTTCCTACACCCACACTTTCAGGGTTCACGTTCACATTTCAATCATTATTCTTCCTCAAAATGATTAAGTCTGCCAAAACTCTTCACCGACCTGGCAGAGTATTTACTTAATGACAGTCCTTCTTTAACTGATTATTTAACAATATTTAAAAATTAACAATCTCTTTCAGCCATGTTCAATAAACAAATCAAATAAAAAACAGAATATGCAGCTGCTCCAAAAATAAAATTTCCTTTTTGTGCCGTGAAAAGCTCAAAACTGTGTTGTGAGCTCGTAAAACTATTAACAAATTCTTTCACTGAAATACAATGTAGGTACCTACGCAACAAAATATGTGCTTCTGTAAAATCATAAAATCAGAGAACAATAGTAAAATCATAAAACGATAATAATACACTTTGTAACTATTTTCACTTTGAGAATAGCCTGCATTATTAAGGGATACTAAAAAAAACTTATCTGAAGAAATTAGTTGTAATTTAAGTCGTTGAAATTGTTACGTTATTCATAATAATTGTTTTAGTTTTCATTTGAGACAGTCCTTGTCGATTCATCATCATCATTGGCCACAGCATCTTTGCCGATGATAGTTAGAGCAACCAAAAAGGTATTTTGAGGCAGTTTAATTCTTGTTCATTACAATATTCATAACACTCATTAACTTTAACAATTTGACTAGAAAATCAGAAACAGAAAATTTTAAAAAGTTAGGAATTATTTCGTCAAAAGTAGAACTGTCCTAAAATTAGGTTGAGCCTCACTGGACTATTAGCATTAAACATGTGCTTTGAGGCCAACTCCAGGCATAATAAGCAACGCACTATTCGCGTTCTCGCAATCTGAGCCTTAAATAGAGCAACGTAAAGTTAAAATTCCATAAACAATAAATTGGATATACATCCCTCTTCTATTAGCAATGTACTGTCTCCACTTTATTATACTATTCCCACAATGAGATGCGATTTAAGCCTCTTCCTCAAATGTATGGCGCTCTCCAAATTGCTTGCTCCAAATTATAGTAGTATAAAATTATATGCTAGCAGAACGGTGTAACAATTTATTTTAATGAGTCACTGAGTGTGTTGATTAATTATATGTGGGTTTCGGTAGATGATGCTATATTTTGTGGGGCTTGATGTTGAAATGTAATAGTGTTTGTAAAGGTTATTCAACTGGTAATGTGTGAGTAATTTGTCTTTGTACAAATCAATTTTTGCTTACTTATTGTTATCCGATTGAGCTTACTATTTGACATACGTATGAAATAGTCAACAATGATCTGATCTAATCTGTTTAAATAATCCGGTGGTGGTCATAGGAACTCTGTTAACCATGATGCAAACTCATTGTATTTGGATTTGTTAGAGTTGCCTCGATGCTAAGTAGATTAAAGCTTAATCTGATTGATTGATAATGATTAACTCGATCATTAAGCTAATCATTTTTAGGGTTCCATACCTCAAAAGGAAAAACCGGAGCCCTTATACTATAAGGTTTATACTCGTAGGATCAGTCGTGCGTCTGTCTGTCCATCTGTCACAGCCTATTTTCTCGAAAACTACTGGACTGATTAAGTTGAAATTTGGTACACATATGTAAATTAGTGACCCAAAGATGGACATGTTTTTTTTTATAATTTTAAAATACATAGGTTTGAAGTTATTTAAGAAAATAGCCAAAAAATTACCATTCCCCCCCCCCTTTATCTCCGAAATTACTGGGTCTAAAATTTTGAAAAAAATACACAAAATAGTTTACCTATAGCTGACAGGAAAATCTATAAGAAATGTGCAGTCAACCGTGAGTCGGACTTATGTACGGAACCCTAGAAATGCGAGTCCGACTCGCACTTGACCGGTTTTTTTTATTAGTAGGTACCTAAGTATGTGTTAAAAAATATTTGATGCGTATAAGTTGCGGTTTCGCGAACAGTCTTTCCAGTAGGTATACATAAAAACAAAATGAACCTTAATTTTAAAACCAAAATAAAACTCTGTACTAACTTTACAATGCTCAATTAGTAAATTATTAATTTTATCCCTTTTGTTAAAAATATCCTTGTTGTTACTGAATAAATTATTTTCATTATCCGTTTTTAGGATTTCGTACCCAAAGGGTAAAAACGGGACCCTATAACGTATCTGTCTGTACGTCTGTCTGTCACCAGGCTGTATCTCTTGAACCGTGATAGCTACGCAGTTGAAATTTTCAGAGATGATGTATTTCTGTTGCCGCTGTAACAACAAATACTAAAAACAGAGTAAAATAAATATTTAAATGGAGCTCATATACAGCAAACATGATTTTATTGCAGTTTTTTGCGTAATGGTACGGAACTTTTCGTGCGCGAGTCCGACTCGCACTTGACCGGTTTTTTACAAATACATACATAAGTGATATAGACAAACGATTATTAAATAATTGTGTTTATTAATATAAATTACTAAAATACATAAACAGGAATATAAGGGCATTTTCATTTAACTTGTACAAGTTAAGCGCGACTTAAGTCGTGTTTCAGTAACGTCTAACCGTTACATTCCTGACAAAATGTATGGGATTTGACATTGACCGTCAGTTTTGTAACGATTGCTAACCGGCCGTTAAAGATGTTCAAAGTGAAAAGGCCCATATACTAAAGATTAAAATTACCTATCAAAATTTGGTGCCCTTGAGAGGGTGCCCAACACGCAGGCAAATTGTCTTTATGAATAATGCTACTAACCTTTACGTAAGAATATTCTACAAAAATATCCTAAAAGCGCATTCTTTATTTAAACTTCCGTTTCCTCTTTAAAATACGCAAATTGAGTGCAGCTCTCGTCAAGAGTTCATCACGTTAACTGGCAACACATTTAAAGTCTGAATATCGACTCACGCCTCCATTTTCAACTATATTCCGCACACAATAAGGTTCATTTTGCAATGATTGGCCGTAATTTGCTTTAAATGTAATACATCGGGGCCCACTTGCAATTACGCTCTTAATTCTATCGGAGTTCGACAATGTAGCAATTAAAATGTAATGGGCTGTATTTTATTACTTTTAGGGGCCGATTTGAGTCGTCATTGTAAAAAATCGTTGCTTTGTCTAATTTTCTAATAAAATTGATATTATGATGTCAGTGTACGGTCGAATTGGCCTCATTATTAGAGCTGATTTAGACGGCGCGCGAACTCGCATGCGATTTTAGTTACATTGCGGACTGTTGGTTTCGTCCAATTCGACCGACCGATCAAAACCCGCAATGTAATGAAACTCGAGTTCTCGCAACGTCTAAATCAGCCCATACTCTTGACTCGAACCAATCAAGCTGACCAATAACTGAATAGCTGCGTAGATGCAGCTTAGCGTGTCTACGACGTAGCGGTGCTACGAAAGCGTAGCTTATACTTAAAGTTAAGTATACGGAAATGTAATGTTAGGGTCTTCCCAAATATATCGACGCGCATTCGGCAAAAGCCGATAGCGCGGACATAAAGCTTTTTCCTATCGGCTTTTGCCGAATGCGCGTCGATATATTTGGGGAGACCCTAAGTAGGTATGTAGTTTATCACTCCGGCATAGGTAAACATACACAAAACTTTTAAATGCAATATTTACTTTAAATCATTTAATTTTTCACATCAGACTTTTTACACGCATTCTTATTAAACTCAACATTAATTTTCTTATTTTTCAAAAAATTTTAACGCAGGCCTCGAATTATATGTAAACACTACGCTGCCGACACTTCACTTAAACTGACACTGACATACATGGAGACTGACAGTTAATTTGGATGCTTGTTATGTTAAACTTGTAATTAAAATTTGTAATTGTACTTTATAAATAACAGGAATTGGTAACGGTTTAATTTAAATAATTTAATTATTTATTTAGGTATTATACAGTATGTAAACTAACATTAACATGTCTTTATTTCACATTGGAGTCCCTAGAATGTATTTATTAAAACAGATATTAAATAACAAAATAAATATGTCAACAGTATGTAAACTAACGAAAAACATTTTTTATGGGAGAGTCAATTTTTTTTTTCGCAATTTTGGGGTTGGTGCCATAGTAAAAGTTGCTTAGTGTCACTTACACATTAACGGGTTTGAGAAAATGTTTTTCGTTAGTTTACATACTGTATAGGTAATTAATAGGTACGCATTTAGTTCCTGTCGAAAGTTTACTCTAGAAATTGCACTCGTATAAAAAAGGATGTTTCGAGAAAACTAGAGTAGGGATTTATTAAAAACCGGGCAAGTGCGAGTCGGACTCGCGCACGAAGGGTTCCGTACCATAGTGCAAAAAAAAAAAAACAAAAAAAAAAGCAAAAAAAAACGGTCACCCATCCAAGTACTGACCACTCCCGCCGTTGCTTAACTTTGGTCAAAAATCACGTTTGTTGTATGGGAGCCCCATTTCAATCTTTATTTTATTCTGTTTTTAGTATTTGTTGTTATAGCGGTAACAGAAATACATCATCTGTGAAAATTTCAACTGTCTAGCTATCACGGTTCGCGAGATACAGCCTGGTGACAGACGGACGGACGGACGGACGGACGGACGGACGGGCGGACGGACGGACGGACGGACGGACGGACGGACCGACGGACGGACGGACGGACGGACAGCGAAGTCTTAGTAATAGGGTCCCGTTTTACCCTTTGGGTACGGAACCCTAAAAAATATAGGTTTCTTACTCGACTTACGTGCAAAAGAAAAACGGGTGAAGGTAACTTATGGCGGTTGGCGCTTGCGCCATTATTAACGCCGCTCCAATATTATTGCTGTGCTATGCGACGTAAGCGCCAGCCGCCATAAGGTACCTTTTGCCGTGGAACGTCACATATCTTTACTATGTTTATATCTAGTGAATCTCTAATAAAATTCATTTCCCGAATCGCGGCGCATGCCGCTTTAATGCACCTTTTTTCGTGAAACGTCACATCTCTTTACTATTTCATATCTAGTGAATGTCTAATTCAAGTCCCGAATCGGGCAGTTAAAGTTCGAAGCGGGCTTGAAGTGGAGAAGCCCACTGTACACTTTAATCAAATTCATAACAATCATAACCTGTGAATACAATCAGAATACGCCTCCAGTATCAGCATGCAGGGAGCGTGCCATTTGATTCGGATTTAATCCTGCCATTTCCAACACACGAGTAATTATAAACTCAATACCACGCTATGAGTGCTGCCAGACTTGATGCCAGATGCTTTTCAAGTATATGTTATACCTAAGCTTTCTTTTGAATCAATGTACATAGTGTTAAATAATTTACTTATACATATAATAACTATAGCTAAATTACACTCTATTATTTTTCAAAAAAAAAGGTCGAATATCAAAGAGTTCGCTTTTGCGTAGAAAACTTAAAATATAATGAAAAATATCTTTAGTATCTATTTCCAGACATTATAATATTGCAAAATAAAGAATAGAAACTATGTTTTATTACTGTATGTTGTGTCAATTGGAATTACATAAGTATATTTGGCACGACAATTGGGTATTATTTAAATAAATATATCAGATCAGATCTCATCCTCTTTCTCTAAAGCATTCCCAAAAATTTTACAATTAGGTACCATTTAACAATTATTACTAATAATACTAACCTATAGAACCGATACATAGAACCAGTATTTTGCGCCATGAGTTGTGTTGACGTACCTGAAACGAAAACAGTAATTATGTTATAAAATATTGCTATGAACAAAGACATATGTAGCTTCGTATAAGATTAATAAAGTCTAAGGAAAAAACCTGCCTCGGAAATCAAGAAAAAGACATTCTCGGATAGATGGCGCACACACCTTTAGCCTATGCTCAGCTAGATGGCGTGACGACACCGTTTCATATTTAACAATTTTAACACAGATATCAGTGAACGAACATGGATCAAAATGATATAAAAATAATATAATCATTTATCCATATATATACATTTTTTGGATAATTTTATACGTGTTCATTTTGAGTTTTAGTCGTGTGTCGATAGATGGCAGTAAATTTACTGTGACTACAAAATTTACAATGCCAGGACCCCTCTATACTATCTATTCTTTTTTCTATGAATTAACCACACTGCCATAATAAAATATTATTGTAAAAGCGTGAAGCTGACACTTATGTTATCTTAGTAACCAATCACTTCCGAAAAACAGAAGGCTATAAAAATATCCACAAAACGGCCAATTTATCTTTTCAAAGCCCAACATAGACAAAGGTTAGTTTATAAGGCATTATACGAAATCCTCCAAAAAATAAACGACTGTTAATGTGACAGGGAACAAACCTATACTATTTTACGTAACAAGTAAGCTTAGGAGATTACATGAGCGCCCGTCTAAAAATTTCATAAGGTCAATAAGTCAATACGGCTAAGTGTGCCTGGCTTTCACATTAGAGCCCGTTTACACACTGAATAATGTTTATTGCGATCGTGAGTTCATACATTTGTAAATTGTAAATACAGCTGTCAATCAAAATGAAGAAATCAACGATGATCAACTGGGACAACGTGGGACTCGAACCCACATCCTTGCAGAATTAGTAACGCATTGTACCGGCAACCCAAGGATGTGGGATTGACATCTGTAAGTATTTACAATTTATAGATTATAACACTTTAAACTCTCGCGTTTTGTACACATATTTAATTACACAACGGGTCTACCCAGTCACCCCACAGGTCAGTCAGACGGTCAGGTGGGTCAGTCTGTCCGTGACCACAGCTGGTGCAACTCAGCTGAAACGTCGGAATTAAAGGTAAAAACAACGAAATTATATCGCGGTAGACCCGTTTGTGTAATTAAATTTATAGATTGTAATAATGTGGTACGTGCCACAATAATAAAGGAAAAATATTAACATTCAATACATTTGCTACTTGCGTTTAATGGCAGATGTATGAACTCGCAATAAGCACTGATGTGCACTAAGTCGTATTTACCTTTTAAAGTTTAAGTTGAACTCTAGTCATCATACTTTCATAGTCACTATACAACAGGCCTATCCAAGTGACAATCGTTTATATAAAACACTAATCGAAGCTTAAATAATGATAAAGGAATGATCCCGTGACAAATCGGTTGCATCTATATTCGCGATACATTTTTACAAGCTTTTATTTAGTTTCACCTGTCCGTTGTCTGTCTGTCGGTCTGTAATCAAATCTTGCAAGTTAAATTTGATCCACTTTCCGGTTTCCGATTGAGCTGAAATTTTGCATGCATGTGTAAATCGGATGACCATGCAATATTATGGTACCATCGAGCTGATCTGATGATGGAGACAGGAGGTGGCCATAGGAACTCTGTGATGAAACAGCGCAACCTAATTGGGTTAGGGGTTTTTAGAATTGTCTCGATGAGTATTAGTTGTCTGTCGTAAGAAAAGTAGGTACAGTCAGCGATAAAGGCTTGTACCAAAAATGAAATTTTTGCCAAAAACTTTTACTTTTCTATTAGCGTTTTTCGATAAATGATAGTGGCATCTTGGCTACTAGCCCGGGAAACTTAAACAGCTGTCATAATTTATTGATAGCTACTCTAATGTAGGTTACACGACAATAGTATTTTATGCAACAGTTTTATAAGAGGGGTCAAAAAATGTGAGTGGCGTGGGTAACAATGTGAGCCGAAGGCGAACATTGTTAATAAATACGCCATGAGCATTTTTTGACTACTTATACAACGTTGCATACAATGCTTTTTCTATGAGTAGGCAATATTAAATAAAATACAAAAAAATATAAACAAAATTTTATTTATGAAAATGTCAAAGTTAATTTTGGATAGTAGGTATTACTATATGTATGTAGCTCTTGTCTCACCCATAATACCAAATATTACTGCAACCTGTAACAAGAAAAAGGAGATTTAAATAATATTCAGTTTCAATGCAAAAATATAAAATGTACATAGTTAAATATAGCTCGTTGTACTGTGTACCCTAAATCAAAAATTTTTATAACTTATACCAACCTTGCTTAAAAGATAGATCTGATCCGGTGCTTCCAATTAGTCTTTGAAAATACATCAAAGACGTTTTCAGAGAATGACGAAGTTTTGTGTTCCAATCTCCACGCCATGAACTTCTCATAAGATTTGTCGTATAGGTGCTGCGATTTAGTACTTAATAGGCAACAAATTTTCGGTCGCTGCTTGTGTTGCAGCGGATATTTCTTTAGCTGTAGAAACAATGTTGTCTTCTTTGTCCTTTCAACACTTTTTATGAACGCAAAACAAATAGTATCGCAAAGTATTCAAAAAACAAGAAATTACCGGGAAAGGCGGGAAACGAGAAAAAAACGAGAATGTCTATGGTTATGTTTTTTTTAAAGCCGTTACACACTACCGCACCGCACCAGGGTCGTGGTGCTGTAGGGTATAAAAGTATTTTTTATTATGTTGGTAGCAATGAACGCAGTACAAATTTGTTTCTTTTCTAATAAAAACCTTATACATTCAATCGTTTGTCACGTTGGTAGCATTGCACCGGTATGTGGCACCTGCTACCCTGCACTAGCTTACCGTATCGTAATGTCTCTAAAACGATACAAGTGCTTTTTTGGGCAATAGACTATAGAATTTTAAGGAGTATTAATAATGTATGCCCTTATATGTTCGTTCGTGAGTATGTAAATGACAGATAAAAGTACACGAGTAGAAAAATATGTTTATTTATCTGCTCAATTGGCTTAGTACACTTTAGCTACAAAGCCAATATGTGCAATACATTTCCGCAAAGTAAAAGGAATGATATACAAAGCTATATTTTATGGCGTATTGCCAAAGTTATGGCTGATTTAGACGGCGCGCGAACTCGCATGCGATTTTAGTTACATTGCGGACTGTTGCGTAGGTACGTCCAATTCAACCGACCGATCAAAACCTGCAATATAATGAAGCTCGCATGCGAGTTCTCGTATCGTCTAAATGAGCCCTTATATTCTCAATATATCATTGATAGAGTCGTTTTCAGTTTAGGAAACAATTGTAGAATCAAACTTTAGATCGCGTTCTTCGTGAAGTACAATATTATTTGCTTTAGGATTATTAAATTGTTCTTTATAGAGATATCACTGTTACAAAATGGACCAATTTGTATTTCACACAAGTGTTTTTTTGTTCAATAAGAATAAACAGTGTTTATTTTTGGCGTTTATGTCTTATTTCCTTGAAGGAAACGACCTTCTGTATAATTTTGAAGCTTTGATACTCGTATAATTTTATAAGAAAAATTAACATCTAACCAATTCACCAATATTTCCTTGACCCTGCCTATCTATTCAATTGTTCTTTCAAAACCTCGAATGTGTCACGTACGACATCTTTAAAAATAAGGGGTTAGCTCGCGCACAACTCGACAAGTAGGGTTGTTATCACCAATATCCCAGCACGTTGTCTTATAATGACCAGTATAAATGTGATCTCCAATTGTAATGGATATCAGAGACAAGCGTATACTGGTCTGCATGAATATTATTGTTTGGTAAGAGATAGGAATAAAGCCTAGGCGCTAACGCTAATGAACGCTGGCGTGAAGGGCGCTCGAGCGTAAGAGAAAGTCCGCCGACCAAATTTAAAAGCCGTGCATCCCTATGAAGCTGGTATACAGACACAATTTGTTAATTTAGTGAAGTAATTCTGCAGAGATTCCGGCAGAATATTGTAGTCTTATTTATCTTGTATGTTTTGGCCAACTTACAAGTTAAATATCCGGTTGCACTGAGACTTTAAATATGTTGCATTCGTTAAAGATACTTTCTGGTTACAATTAATCCTGGTTTTCTGCGTTCAAAAAATGAAATGCGATGCGTGTTAAATCCGTGATTCCCGTCAAAAACATGGACGTTGCATCATAGTCGAAATAAATAAAACATTTTGTAAGCCAACTTACACGCTACTGTGTAATTGAAGTATAATGATTCAATTGGGGATTGATTGAATTGAATAATTTTTGATTGAATAATCAATCAATCAATATTTTATTTGTCATAATACGGTTCACATGGGATCTTAATTTAATTTAAAGTAGTACATGGGTATTCAACCTGCAGGCAGGTGTACAAATATAGCAACGTTTTATATAATAATAGGTCAATACATTAGAACAATATATATTACAATTGAAGTATAATGAGTGCAGAATTAAAATACCGTTAGCAAAGACACTCTTCTTTAGCCTATTCTCTGTGCTGATCGTGATCTGACAGACGCGTTTTGTTAGAGAGTGAGTCTTCTGTACCTAGTACTATTATTTATTCTGTGCTATCGGTGCTTCTCAAATATGTTTCTCGTCTGACAACACCCCTTTATTTTTCTCCTATCAAAGTTCGCGAATTCCCCAAACTGTCCCAAAAGACTTCCCGAAGCCAAACTTACGCTTCACCTTAAAATATTTCAATCCGCTTAAACGAAAACAGAAATATTCAAGTAGACGGTTCGATTAAATATTCCATTAATCTTTTTGTAACGGCGAATCGACGAAGAGGTCATGATTAATTACTCAGGGGATTAATTGAAAGAAGACTCGAAGTTGAAGTTTAGGCATTGTTTTGGTGTCGGCGACAGGGTTCCAGTCAACTGCTTGAACGTTGCCTAACCATGCCAAACATTGCCTGGCTTGAAAAACAGTGGATCAACACTGTTAATTGACAGTTCGTAAACCTTATTACAAAAGGCATAAGGTCCACCGATGGACAGTTAAGAGTTTTGCTGCTTGTACTCTACCAAATCGCTATGTTTTATTCTTAAATAGTGTTCCGGACCTTTAAGAGGCGTGCGCGGATATGAAGCCAACACGTAGAGGTCCTTTGATACTTTAATGAGTTTAATTAAATGTAAGGGGTACTTACAGAAGCTTTATTATTAAGTATTATTATGTGATATACACAGCTACTTGATAGAGAATCGCTGTTTTTCAAGCCAGGCAATGTTTGGTATGGTAGGCAATGTGGAAGCAGTTGACGGTAGAATAAACTTTTATTCGATGCTTGTATCTATCACAAATGAACATGATGATGATGAGTTGGTGAACAAGTTATACCGGGTGTGGCCTGTAATACGAGCAAAAAATTTAACTGTAGGCTGTACTCCTCATACTGACCAACATTAGTTCAGCAAGTTTTAAAAATAACTTGTGGTTTGATTTTTAATACACTTTAAAGTTTATTCTATGACGCAATGTATTGCGAATTTTGTAATGTTTAAGCGTGACAAGCAACGTCAATCACAATCATATGGCGTGTCAATGGCGTCCATTGAAGATAATATTTATTTTGTATGAAAAATAGGAATTCTAAATACTTCATAATTTTTAAAAGTTGTTGAACAATAGTGTCACCGTTTGAGGAGTACAATCTATTTTGCTCGTGTTACCGGCCAACAGCCAAGGTGACTTTCGGATGCCAACTGCATGTGCATTACTGTTGCGGCGTAATTGTTGCCACTGACGCCGCTGTATCTGTTAATTTTCTGGTAAAATGTGTGACGAAATGAATATTATAGTCGCGACAGTAATGCAGCGGCAAAAGTGACTTAACCCCGGCCCGATTCGAACTTTAAGATGCGTCACTTAATAGATCTAGAAACGATATGGAATATGTCAGTGTCAAACGCGACGTTTCTTCAAACAAAAACGACACTTTTGACACTGACACATCTAATGCATATGTTTTCTAGATCGATTAATTAACGTAACTTAAATCTTAAACTTAGAATCGAGCCGATACCTAGTCGCGATAGTAATGCGGTGACGAAAAATACTCATTTTATCAAGGAAATGGAGACAACAACGACAGCGCAACATGTTGAGACAAGTCTTGTCAATTTTGACAGAACAAGGACGCAAATCCAATTAGTCGAAGAACATAGAGATTACTGAGCAAAACAAATAACAACCAGGCAACCGAAAATAACGAGCTTTCATAAAAATACTTATTTCTGTAAATAACCGCATTACTAGGTGAAGGAAAACATCTCGACAACAGGCCGGACACTAAGTTCGGCATAAATACATCATTAAAATAGGACAAAAAATCTATCCAGGCTTTTTAAAAATAACCTGGAAAGGGACACACAGCCCGATTCAAACTATAAGATATTAAGTACGTCTAGATACGATATGGATTAGATTAGATTAGTCAGTGTCAAAAGTGACGTTTCTTCAAACAAAAACGTCATTTTTGATAGTTTTCACAGTAATAGATAATATAAATAAAACCGACAAAGTATCTCCCGTCAGAATAGGCCCTTGACCCGGGACGATCTTGATAATGCCTTGTCATCCAGATGGATCTGTGTGTTGATTGTTCGGTTATGCCAGAGACTGGTCAATAATAAGGACGTGCCAAGTCGGGATCATAATACTAGATAATAAGGTTAGATTTGTTGGAGCCACAGGCCCGTATTCTTAAAATTCGAAAGATTTCAACTAAACTACTTAAAAGACATATTTTGGTTGTAAATCTTATACCTCTAAACGAGCAATATATATTTATATATTTCGGGGATCTTGGAAACGGTCTAACGGACTAAATTTGCTATATAGGGGTAAAAAAATCTCAGAAAGAACGCGCATCTTGAGTTTTTATGTTTTCCGGTCTCCCAGATATATATTGACGATTAAGTAAGAGTCGTTCGTAGGTGTGACAGAAGAACGTGGTTCGCGGTAGGCCCTCTGATCTGGGTGTGGTGAGGGAATCTAGTTGATGGGAGTTTTATAGCTATATGGCTAAATTTAGCCTGGATGATAAATCATCATCATGAAATCCAGCTAGGCCCGATAACTGTCAAAAACTGTCACCGATAACTGTCACTTTGTGTTGATAGCTACAGTCACTTGCAAAAATATGTTACACAACGAAGGCCGCAAAAATATCTGACACGATCTTATTTGTAGAACCATAAGAGCATTTCACACATTTTTACGGCCTTCGAAGAGTAACATATTGCAGGTACATATATGCACAAGCAGGTCTGGTTGTAATGTTCCAAATTATATGTCAGCTGACACATTTATAGCGTTCCACGCTCGTCCTTGACATCGAGTCAATCTTGCTGAGATGTCATTTCGTAGAGATGGATATGTTTGTCAAGTGTTCGGTTACAAGGGACGTTGGGAAGGTCAGGGCTTTTGGCTGTAATAGTCAATAATTCGCAACTCGTGTTGTCCCGGAATCCAGAACAATTTATACACTTCGATAGCTAAAAAATCGGGAAAAACGAAAAACCCGGCCTTCGCTCAGCGCATTTAATGACAACTGTATTAAAACAAAAGGTAAAAACAAAATACCATAAAGACATAGACAAAATGTATAAAAAGTATAAATAACATATAAAACCTTAAATTAGTCCTCGACACGTGTCGATTTAAAACACTCCCTTCTGTCGTGTTTCAATAAATCGCCACTCGTTGCGAATTTCTTACTTTTCGTACTTGTATCGTAATGTACTAATTGCTGGTTACTGTACCCATAAAAACGCTTAGTAGGGCGTTTTCAGAAATAAATATCAAAAACCCGATTCTCACAGTACCCGGTGTTTTTGGGTTCTTTCAACTCAGAATCACTAGCATATTCAATTATGATGATAAAATAGAATGTCCCAAAAATTTGTATGAACATTGTACATTCCACTACGTCTACACATACAAGTGAAAATTTTTTTCATACTAAAACGTGACGTAATGGAATGGACATTTTGGGACATCTTTTTTTAATGGTGGGATGGAGAATGCTGTCGATTCTGAGTAGAATGAGCCCAAGAACGTCCAGATGTGAAAGAATCAGGTTTTCAATGTTTATTTCTGAAAACGCCCAATGTAACAGTCAGTCTGGCCGAAGCTGACATAGGCGCATTACCTATAACGGTCAGAAATCTTGATTCTTAGCCAAAGACACCACATTAGTCTACATAGTATCCCTCATTAGCTTCTGAGATATAGCTGTGTAAGTTACGAATAGCTTGAATAGCGCATATTCATCGTTTATGAATGAGATCTTAAATACACAGATATGATTTATGAAGATAGTAGGTACCAAAAGTTCAATTCAGTGAAAACAGCTGAATGGCGTCCGGGCATTCACTTTCTAATGGCAGTGAAATGTATTAGAAAATCTTAAATTTGACTGGAATACATATTTTATATATAATACGGCAGTTTTAAAATATATTTTCATTTTCGTTCCCATTATACATTAAAACGTTTGGAATACCTATCGTAGTTTAAAATAATGCTTAACTTTAATCTACAAGTCAGAATATCAAAATACCGGAAACGGTCCCTGATTGCGACCAGACAAACCCCGTATAATTAGATAGGGCCTAATAAATATTTATTTAAGCCGACCCACGTGCCAACACAACCGACGCCGCTGTCAACACCCACCGCAAGCAATGTCGGTTCCGGTCACAGCGCATCAACATCACCTGATAATTCAATATGGCTGCCGGAAGCTGGCCTGATTGCTTTGCCTGTAAAGGACGTCACATCCGGTATACAGGTCGAACCGTCTAAGGGGGGTATTCCATCTGTCCAATATCTTTGTCCAATGTCAGTGCGTCTCACTCGCCCATTAAGCAAAAGTGAGACAAAATACACATTGGACAGGACGTGGAATAGTCCCTAATGGAAGTTTGAAATTATAATAAAAGAAACATAATTTCGATTTTGGAGATAGATTTTCGAAATAAATAAGTGGTGGTTATCCAATGGCATTGTCGTATGGATTTGGTATAAAAAATGTGATAATAGAGTACGACCATGATAAGTCTGCAGCGGTTTTGATAACACACGCAATGCAAGCGTTATTTAAAGGTCATAATTTCATAGAAGTTTGACGTTTGTATGAACGAGTAAAGGATGACTCACGTTAGAGCGGGCCGTGTCCGGGCCGGAGCTTCCGGCGCATCGTTTTCTATGGAAAGCGTCACGTGATCGCCTATGTCATAGAAAAGTAAGCTCCGGAAGCTCCGGTCCGGACACGGCGCGGCCTAACATGAGTACATGAGTCATCCTTAATTCAACGTTTAGGATTTGGAATAAGTTTTAGTTTAATTTTATTATTAAAAATAAAAATTAAGTATTAGACGAATTTCGGCACGGGGGTGGCAAACTAAGGTAGGGTAAGGGGTATGAGAGTAAGGTAGGTAGGGGGGGGGATTTTAGAAAGTTTTGTTTTAGTTATAAACTATTTACCTATTCGCAGCTTTATTTATGGTGAATTCAATGGATATCTATTTCTTGGTATAATAGGTATTAATATTTTACTGGGACAAATTTGGACAAAGACATTGATATTTAGGTCGCCTACGCTAGATAGTTTTGCCAACCCTTTCAATGAATTGAAACAGTGATAACGGGCTTTGCTCACTACAGCCAAAAGGCTGTATAGAGGAGATTAAGATAAGTCCCGAAGGACTTGGGACCTACACAAGCTGAAAGGTAGGTAGGTATTATGGTTTCAGTTATGAATAGGATTGGTCGGTAACTAAGTCTTTGCTTTCAATGCGCCTATGTAAAGTGACTGATGATGGTGATGGTTTATTTTAAGAATATGTTTAATGTAATTTAGCCTTAATGCCAGTGACCGATATATCCGCACCGCAGGTTCAACGCCAAAACTGATTAATCGATCATAGAACACGGAGCAACATAGACCTACGTGCATATGCATAAAGATCAATTTCAGTTTTGACACTTCGGTGACGTGGCGTCCGCGTGACAGCTTTTGTGTTGAAAAGGTTAATTTGTTTAGATTCTTCCACATTCAAAACAATACTTACCTACTCTTTATTGCACAAATTAGTAACAAAAAACGATAGGTGCCAATCTTAAACGAAGATATAACACATTCAGCGATATTACCGCTAAAGAGCGAACTCTTCCAGACAACCTTACGTAGTGAATTAACTGCAACAAATAATCATTTGAGTAAGTACTTAGGTACTCAAGCATAAGTATTAATAAGGCTTTATAAACTTATTATAAATAATGTAAGGCTTAGGCGAAGGCTTAATTCACAAATTAACTGTAACTAAGCATGTGATAGGCAGATGCGGATATCTACAAGTAGTAGGTACACGGGGTACACGTAGACCACGTAATAGATATGAAGCAGATTACCTATTGATAAACATAAGTAAGGTGTATTCGGGTAATACCGAATGTCGGATAATTCCAAAATTCAGATGAAAATCACCCTTAATTCCATCATAATAAAAGTCTCTTTTCGGAATTATCCGACAGTTTTCGACATTCGGAATTACCCGAGTAAACCTTACCTACAAACCACCTCTCCATCCGATAAAGGATTTCCTCTCTAAAACACTGGTTTACAGTACATATATAAGTAGATAGATTACTAGCATTATGGAGGAGATTGGGAAATGACTAGTGTAACATAAACATAAAGTTATACACAGTGCAGTATGAAGAGCGTATGTGGGGCACCCGGGCGGAAAACGTCCGTCTGGGCGTCCCAGATACCGCTGGAGTGACGAAGCCCAAAAAGACCTGTCCGCCCTCGGAATACCCAACTGGCGTGAAGTGGCGCAGAATAGGGCAGAATGGCGCTCTCTTGTGTCAGAGGCCAAGATCCTCTTTGGGTCACTGAGCCAGTGATGTATGTATGTATAACACAGTACTCTGAGTTTTGGTGTTCACTCCCCTCCCAGCGCTCGGATGTGCCTATTACAAACACTAAAACGTCTACCTTCTCACTGACATCTAATCACAAGTAACAAGCCTAAGCGAATTTAGCAGAGAAATAAAATTTAGAATCTCTATAGCTCACTAATAAATTAAGAAAACCCCTAGACAGGAGCTGCAAATCAGTGCAACTAACTGCACCAGTTTTTAGTGGAAATATAGCCAATTCGGTGCTCTGCTCCGGTGCTCCCATTGGTCTAAATGTTTAAACTCCCTAGTCCTTACTGCTAATAAGATAAGGCGTCGGAGGATATATACAGTTCTGTTGTCGGTTCTTGCTCATTCGCTGCGCTAGGCTGCGGTAAGCATAGTTGGTCTTGGTGAGATGTGGCCAATTAATAAGCGGGGAAATAATAAATAAAAGTACGTAAACTAAGCAGCACCTTGTTTTGCTTCGTCGCTCGCTTATACTGATTTTTAAGACAACGTTTTCTAATGGTGTAGGTACTGTCAACGAATTTAATTTCTTGAGGTACCATTTAGTACCTTGTCACTGTGACTATCAATAAGAAAGTCGCTAGGAAGCTCATACTATTGTCACTGTGACGAGGCATGTCTAAACTAAATTCCTCGACCGTACATAGGAGGACTAAAGTAGTAGAAGGAGGAGTTTGTTGAAACCAAAAAGAGTGATACTATATGAGTATGTGCAAACAGGTGGTTTTTAAAATTATGTACTTTTCAATTTGTGCTCATTTCGTGTCAACAACGGACTTTACTGACTCAAGGTGGCAAAGGATTCCAAGCAGAGCGGGCGCCTCTAAAAAACACTATTTTATAAGTATATACGTCTAAACGGCATGATGTGTGAGATTCTATTGGTATTATAAAAAGCTCAACGTTTAATGAAGTTAGCCTGGCGGGCCGTAATGCTCCGCTCAACAATGAATGCAGCCTTACCCGTCCAGTCCAGTGGTTCCCAGGTAATAGAGCGCCTTTGCGAATCTTCAGGCAATTTACCGCTTTTTGCGGTTGCTCCTGAAATCCGCCATTTCAATGCTTAGTTAAAGCTGTGAAGAGCAAAGTTTCTTTTGATAATGGAGTCTGCTTTTAAATAAGTGTCTGGTAAACATACTTTATAATGGAAATTGTTTTTATTTGGACGCTATAAATATGAGGGCTTCAAAGTGTAGAATAACATACACTTTGATTCAAAATAGATATTCATAATAATAAAATAATTATCATTGTCCCGAAAGTCGTTTCAGTGAACGGTTTAATAGCGAAGAGTCTCGACCAACATCTTGAGAGACTCTCCCTAGGTGATTGGATCAAGGGACAGATGCAGAAGGCGGTGATCTTGGACACGGCGCGGATAGTCCGCCGGTTCCTCTCTCTGCGGCCCTGACCACCGGTAGCTTGGGCCTTGCCCCGCTGCTGGCGGCACCCTAGGTTAGGTTTTTTATAATGTGTTTATATGTATTTTTTATTGTTTTGTAAGTGTTTTTATATTTTACTTTTATAATCATATTATAAAAACCTAGCCTAAGAAGAATGGTGAATAAATAAAGGAAGAAAATAATGCATTAAATATATTACCTATTGGTACATTTCTTGAAAGACAAAGAGAAATCTTATTAGCAGGCATTCACGTGGTTTATTTCTTAGAATCATATTAGGTAATTCGGAGTATACAAACACTCAGACCTTCCTCACGATTAAGTACGGGTACAATTTCGCTTCTTTAGGTACTAGGGTTGCCGGTTGCATAAAAGATAACGTATTTCGGTTGATCTTATTAAGATTAAACAGTGTTCTACTTCTAAGTCGTACGGCGCGCGAGGTTGACTGCTCGATTCGAACTTTAAGATACGTAAATTAATGGATCTAGAAACGATATGGATTAGTTATCAGTGTCAAAAGTGACGTTTTTGTTTGAAGAAACGTGTCATTTGACACTGATATAATATATCTAATCCATATCGTTTCTAGAACTATTAATTGTCATACCTACCTATCTTAAATTTCCAATTGGGTCGCTAGTCGAGTTGTCGAGATATCCAGTGTAAAGAAATATCCACTTTCTAGTACTCATGATAAAAACAATTTGTGCTTTAGAACCTGCTAAATTTATGCACTACGGCGCGTGTGAGACCGCCCAGAATATTGTGATTTTGCCACTTTTTTTAGATTTTGGACGCAGTTGATTTATACAAAAAAAAGGCAAAAGACGTTAAGTAGAGGGTATTCTAGATCGCTTGAGCTTTAAACTTGCGTGAGCTTGACAAGCGGTTGGAAAGAAACCCAACTCGTTTATCCCACATCAGAGAGCTACTTCACAATTCACATACGACGACGTCTTACTTGATTAAGTAGACAAGCCTTGGTAGAAGGAACGAACAGTTTTCTTTTCATTATACAAAAGTCCGTTTTTAATGTTGTAAAGGAAACTTTCATCATCACTTTACGTCATAATTAGAAGAGGAATTCTTCTTATAAATGAAGCTGGAAAGGTTTCCCTTATTTCTCAAAGGTCGTTATAAATATCAATTTTAATGCCGCCATATATCTCCGGAATTTTGCGACCACATCATTGTCATCATCATCCCTTAGCTAGGATCATCACCAGACATCGTACATTTTCCAGCATTTTTGGTGCAGCAGAGTGGTGTTAACGGAATTGGTATAGATAATTACAACTGAAATGGTAAATTAAGGTTAAAATTAACGGAATTAACGCTAATTAATAATTAGGCTTGAAATTATTTATAGGTACTTACCATATCCATTAACACCACTCCGCTGCACCAAGAATGCTGGAAAATGTACTATCATTCACTGTATAGAGTTTGGTCTATTTATAGTCGGGACTTTGATACCTTTGAATTTCTTTGCAGTTGTACACAGGTTTTCTCTCATTTGTTTGTCTTCGTCGAAAGAAACTTTTATTTTTTGCTTTTAGTCAAATCGTGTTAGAAGTTGACAATTGAGTCTTCCAACTCCGTCATACGGTAATCCTTCACTTTTCCTATACATAGCTGAGGCTTGAACACCGAAGAAAGGTTGCAATAAAGATGATCCGGTTTTCTAGTGTTGCAGTGTCGTGTATCGGGATAAGCGGATTGGACGATTTCCATGACACCGCGTATCCGGGAGTCCGTAAAACGTTCCGATTTTTACGGTGTTCAATTTGTTTTAGCGTTTTCCTGTTTTCCTTGCAAAGTCTTGAAGCCGGTCTGCTACATAGTTAATCTGAAGAGGCTTTAGCAAAAGTCATCTGAGTACTGCTATACTAAATATTCGAAACTGGGGATATAGGCATGGTATAATAATATACTCCGCCTGGTCCTCTCTTCCCGTCTTTTCGTGGTCACGTGACTGACACAAGCCTACGTCATCATGCGACAGCGCTATATGATAATATGCGATAGCGCTATATAAAGTGGCAATGTTATTGTGACGTAGGCTTGTGTCACTCTGGGAAAAGAAGACCATGTTTTATTAGACTATGGGATATAGGTATGTACAGTCACCACACGGCATTGTTATGCCATTTAAAGTTCTTGCTAAATTGGAAATTCTATAGCGTAAGTATTGAACAACCAATTCAGCTAGGACCCTAAATGGCGCAACAATCCCGGATCGTGATGGCTCCTTTACACGATGGGCCAACGCCGGCCACTGCAAGGGACGCATTTATGCGTTAAAGGGAGCAAGTGATATTGCTATCTCATTCTACCGCATGGCTGCGTCCCTTGGAGTGGCTGGCGTTGGCCCATCGTGTAGAGGAGCCATTATGGTACATCACCAATTCCCAATATTTCCGCAATGTATACTGTGCCGTGTAGGTAACTGTGCCGAAATATCAGGAACTCGCCAAAACAAATAGGTATACCTACTATACCTGTTAAATACGGTTTTGATAGTATTTACAATCTTATTCATTTTCTTTTATTAGAATCATCTTACTTCTTATGTCAGCGACGCTACTTGAGTATCGATTCGGCGTCTTGACCTTGTAAAACCTCATGTTATCCTGGTCACTGACTCCCGAAAACATCGTACCCGTAAACAACGGTAAAGCTAATAAAACTGATATACACTCATAAGGTCGTAAATCGTTTTCGCCGCCATTTTGTACGCTCACGGAGCACACGTGGAGAAGGGTTGACAAAATGCCTTAAACAATGTTTGCTTTTGGGCGTAAGATAAAAGGGGCCGCGTTGTTGAAAACTGTTTACAGTTGCGGTTGTTGACTGTTTATCTTCGTGTTTGTCTACGAAGCTTCAAATTCCTTACTTTTGGATGAATTTTCAAAAAGTCTGAAATTACTTTCAAAGGTGCTAAGCTTGAAATAAAACTTGTACCACGTACAAACTGTTATCCCCTATTATCCCCTATTCTACCCCCTTAATTAGGAGTTGAATTTTCGCTCCTTATGTTCTTGTACACACTATGAATATAACCTGATGTGCAAATATCAGCTTTCCAGTTTTTATAATTTCGGCTCTGCGTTGAAGCGTTAGTTAGTCAGCCAGTCATTCACAATCAGTCAATCACATACGCACAAAATTTATTATAAATTATATATCAGCCGAAAGCGTACATTACCTCGTATCGTTATCTGCTAGGGCTCATTTAGACGATGCGAGAACTCGCATGCGAGTTTCATTACATTGCGGGTTTTAATTGAATTGGATCTAACCAACAGTCCACAATGTAACTAAAAACGCATGCGAATTCGCGCGCCGTCTTAACACATTCAACACCAAGAACCCGACTGTCGGGTACACTGTTCGTAGCGACTACGCGCTACATACGGCGAAACCGTGGCTACGCGCTACGAGCGTAACCCGTAGCACTTAGTGGTAATGAATGTGTTAATCAGCCCTAAACCCTAAACAAACATGGCTAGTAGGTTTAGTAGGCTTAATCTAACTTATAAATTGCCCTATTTTTAGACTATTTAACAATGTTTTATTATCGCTGTCATTCTGTAACTTGCGCTAGCCCTAAACGACAACAATAGAACCTTCATCGCCTGCGCCGCGAGGTAAGAGCCATTTTGTCCCAAAGTTTTTGAACAACCATAAGATTGCGAGGACATTTGCTTACGACAAACAACGTTTAAGGAGAGAAATTCGACCATTTTTGTGACCATGTTTGTCAGAAAAATGGCCGTCTAATGATTCTGAGGCATGATCATTTGGAGATAAAAAGGACCGAGTATTTTCTTAACACTTTTTTTTTTATTTCCACAAGATGGACGGACGACCTTGTTAAGGCCGCCGGAAGACGCTGGATGCGGATCGCTTCCAACCGGTACGAGTGGAGGTCCAAGGGGGAGGCCTATATATGTTCAGCAGTGGACGCCTTATGGCTGAGATGATGATGATGATGATGATTTTCTTAACAACGCACAGGTTTTAGAAAGTTAGTGATATTTAGTGACATTTATTTTGGATTTTTTTTCTGATTTTAATATGTTTACAATTTAGTTTCAGCATCTTGATTGATAAAATGACGTAAGCAACGGACGCAATGGGATTAATAAATAATATAGGTACTTATATTTTAACTAGTAATTGATAAAAAATTTTTTGGGTATAAGTATAAACTGTTAATAAAATCATGGTTATCTACAAAACCAGCCAAGTGCGAGTCGGACTCGCGTTCCAAGGGTTCCGTATATTACACAATTTTTAACAATGTATTTTTTATGTGAAACGTGAGTGAAATCTCTTTAAAAAATCCGTAGGGGTCGGATCAAAAACTAAGTAATTAAGTCCGACTCACGCTTGACTGTACATTTCTAATAGGTTTTCCTGTCATCTATAGGTATAGACCTATTTTATGTATTTTTTAAAAATTTTAGACCTAGTAGTTTCGGAGATAAGGGGGGAGGGGGAATGGTAATCTTTTGCCTATTTTCTTGAATTATTGTTTATATAACTGTTTTTTCGAAAATTATAAAAAATATATATTTGAGATCCTAACAATAAGCTCTTTCATTTGATATGTAACATGATATAGTTTAAAAAAAATATTTTTTAATTTTCTCATTTACCCCCCAAAAGTGGCCCCCATGTTTAAAATTAATTTGTTTACGTTACATGTCCGTATTTGGATCACATTACAAACTTACATATGTGTACCAAATTTCAACTTAATTGGTCCAGGAGTTCCAGAGAAAATCGCCTGTGACGGACGGACAAACAGACAGACGCACGAGTGATCCTATAAGGGTTCCGTTTTTTCCTTTTGAGGTACGGAACCCTAAAAATTACGAAGAAATTAAGTTACTTAATATTTGTACCTTGATATCTTAACATTATTTATATTTTTTATTAAACTCGACTAATTACGTAGGCATCAAATCGAAATTATCTATCAAAGCGTCTTTATGTCGACTTTTCAAAGCAGTTTCCTAGAACGTGGGTATTTTAGAAACGGGGCCGTATTTCTGTGAACCCAGTTGAAATAAGTTTGTGGATAAGTTTCCGGAGAAACATAATTAATCATGTTGTGATACATACTTTTGTCTTCTCTCGGAATCATTTGAAACCTGTATAGCTTTTCTCAGAATATGTCCCATACAACAACAACTTGATCGTGTGAATGTTTTAAATTAACGGTCTCACTACAAAGTATACGATATTAAAGAAACATTTATTTTACTTCAGAGTCTTTAGACTTATATGTTGAAACCTGTACAGCTTTTCTCAGAATATGTCCCGTACAACAACAACTTGAAGTATTCTGTGAATGTATTATAGGTACCGGGTGTGGCCCGTAACACGAGCTAATAATTAAAACATAGATTGTACTCCTCAAACGGTGACAGTTTTGTTCAACAACTTTTAAAAATTATGAAGTATTTAGACTCCCTATTTTTCATACAAAATAAATTTTATCTTCAATGGACGCCATCGCCACGCCATATCATTATGATTGACGTTGCTTGTCACGCCTTAAACTTAACACAATTCGCAATACATTGCGTCTTGGAATAAATTTTAAAGTGTATTAAAAATCAAACCACAATTTATTTTTAAAAGTCGCTGAACAAATGTTGATCAGTATGAGGAGTACAGCCTACAGTTAAATTTTTTGCTCATATTTCAGGCCACACCCGGTAGAACGCCTTCTTCTACTATCTGATGGAATATCACTTGCTTACAATGTATACGTTGCATTAAAACAATTTAGTCCGAACCACAACATATATCCCAACTTTATCTCAATTAAAAATGCTTTTTCCCTTCACCCTAACTGTCACTTTTCACACGTTGCGTCAGACCCAGCCGCGAACTTTTTCCCGACGCGTTACATTTTCCCGACGCGTTACATTTTCTCGACGTGTAACTTTTTTGCTCGAGTAACGCCGACATGTCCGTGTTCGCCTTGATTTACGATGTGCCCGTCGAAGACAATTACTTTGACACGCAGATTCGTTTTTAGGGTTCTTCCTGGTTGATTTATTTAGAGCTGCGGCTAGCTTTGCGCTGAGCCGTGATTATTTTTTTAAGACGAAACAGGAGCTGAGTTTTAAATATATTAGGTAAATATACCCGTCTCGCTAACGGAAGCGGCTCCTAAAACTAGTGCGATAAGGACAAGCCGAAAAATCCCGCGTAAAAATGTCAAAAATCGAGGTTCAGTACTCAACTGTTTCCTCCTCCAAAACTTAACTAATCCTATCCAAACTTAGAAATCTAAATGATTATGAAATTATCTGTGTAATTGATATCAGTTTTGAATACTACGCTTCTCATTGCGGCATAGTCAATTAGGCCATTTTTGAAGGGCTCTAGCGCCTTAAAAAACAAAAATATCAAAAAAAGCAAAACGGTCCGACACAGATATTGACAATATTAATCTGTGTTGAAAAAATCATTGCTCTTTGTATGGAGAAATGACCACTCCTGTTGACTCTTAAAAACATTCAATACCCATTTAGTTTAGGTCAGTCATACATAAACATTTTAATTTGCTTTGATACTCGTATTCTTCAAACTACTTGATCGATTTCTATAAGAAACTCGCTTTCACGTAAAAACTGCATCGATATCCGTAGGTGATCTGCGATGCCACCGACAAACATTGGCGTCAAACACTCTTTTTGTGTCGGGGATTAAAAACAAAAGAAAAAGGAAGCCGTGTAAACTGAAGATGCCCGTTGGATTTCGGCCTAAACTACTGAAGGGCTTGGTCACTTTTTTAGTATGTCATACCTATTTCAGCTTATAAATTTAGCTATACAGGGTGTTTGGTACATCGTTTCCAAATTAAAACAGTTTAGTCATTTGCTATCTTCTCATGCCTAGAAAAACAAAATTGGCCATATAGTCTTTTTTACTACTACGCAAGTAAAAAATTGAAATTTACGAAAAACTGGCATAGAAATGCAAAATAATGTGCGCCAAATTTAAAATTTCTAGGCCTGAGAAGATAGCAAACGACTCAAACTATCTGCCGTTTCAATTTGGCAGACGATGTACCAAACACCCTGTATAAGTTTGAATACTTAAAAACACAAATCAAAATATTTTATAAAAAATATGTAAGTTTTAGAATAGTTACCGACGTTCCACCAAAAGAAAACAATGTACATAGTGGCTCTCGCCCACTAATGACGATCGTATAATGTTTTTGCTTGAAAAGTTTTAATTTTATCCTTGTGCCACTTCGTTCTTTACGATCAGCAATATCAAAACTTATATAAGATAACGAGAATGCTCGAATTAGCACTTCAATTTACCTTTCAAAGAGCAAAATCGACAAAGTTCCAAGTCGTCTCGGAAAAAATATGAGAGGAACTTCATAAAAAGCTGTTAAAAACAAAATCGAAGAGACAAGATTTATGGGACGAAGAGGTCGAGGTTGAGGACCTCGATATAAATCAGAAGGGCCTACCGCGACTCACGAATGTCGAAATTTCGTTATATCCGTCTCTATTATTCTTTCATATTCGAACGATAGAGAGGCAGATAACGATTTTTAGATTTTCATGCTACGCGGTAATCCTTAGACCGGATAGCCTTGGAAGCTTCATTAAAACTAGCTTTCATCCGTGGCTTTGGTCATCCTCAATTAACTTCATTAACTGTGGTTTGATGTTGCTGTTTCAAGTTTCGATACATTACTCCTGCCTTTGAATTTGAAATTTCTAGTATAATTTTTGCTTAATTCAGCAATTTAATATGTATATTGAACATTATGTCCGTTATAATAGATCCCAAGAAAAATAACAAATTCGATGTTTCTCGTAACATATTTAACAGTTTTTCTTATTCAAGACGATTCTACGATTCTCAAGTAAGTCTCTACAAAAAGGGATTATTAGCAGAGAGCAATTTTAACGGACGAGTGTAAGTGAGGTCGCAGTAATAAGATAGAAATACTCTACACTCCATTCAAAACATGTTTTTTTTTTAATAACGTTATAACTTTGGTAGTAAACAAGCATACGGCGCACCTGATGGTTAGCAGGAGCCACCGTAGCCTATGTGCGTTGCCGACCGTAACACCCCGCACCCTCGTTGAGCTCTGCCAAACTTAACCAGGCCACTGACGAGCCTTCCAAATGGATGCCGTTACAATGGATTCATCCAAATGGACGGCATCCTAATATTAAACATTGTACGATTTTGCTATTCACGGACCGATTTTGGATTGCAACCACGCTATTTGGACTGTTGGAAGGCTCGTCTGTGGCCACCTTTACTCACCGGCAGGAACACACCATTAGGATTGATAAACAATTTTCTCATAAATAACGTACGTCGCGAAGCGTAACATACGGCACATAAGGTTATTTTGTCGTCCTACGTGCACTAATCTATTCAGGTGGCCTAGCGAAGGTGACAATCGCTTGTGCTATCACTTTTCCATATTTGTGTGACAGTTTGCGTTCCGTTATTCGTTACATAGTGTTAAATAGCGATTGACATATTGTCTGCAGGGCCTGTGCGTATTTTGCCAATAAAGCACTATAGTCAGACCGTAAAAAGTCTGCAGCGATTTTGATAGCCCACGCAGTGCAAGTGTCATTTTAAACATCAAACTTTTATGAAATTATGTCGTATACATAACACTTACACTGCGTGGGCTATCAAATCCGCTGCAGACTTTGTTTGGTGCGACTATATAGGTATAGGTATGTTGTTTGTCAAAGGACTGTCTCATTTCAATCATAGACAGAAATAATCATACTATCTTTGTCTTACCGTAGTAGAAAAGGATGAATATAGTTTTCCTGGTTCTTACTGACTGACAAATTGGTTTGACCACAACTCCAAAAATCTTTTTTTAGGGTTCCGTACCCAAAGGGTAAAACGGGACCCTATTACTAAGACTTCGCTGTCCGTCCGTCCGTCCGTCCGTCCGTCCGTCTGTCACCAGGCTGTATCTCACGAACCGTGATAGCTAGACAGTTGAAATTTTCACAGATGATGTATTTCTGTTGCCGCTATAACAACAAATACTAAAATAAGAATAAAATAAAGATTTAAGTGGGGCTCCCCTCCAGCAAACGTGATTTTTGACCAAAGTTAAGCAACGTCGGGCGTGGTCAGTACTTGGATGGGTGACCGTTTTCTTTTTGCATTTTTTCCGTTTTTTTTTTGCTTTATGGTACGGAACCCTTCGTGCGCGAGTCCGACTCGCACTGGCCCGGTTTTTTTTTAATCCTTCTCACAATTCTTAAGGCGACGTAGTAAGATCCGTGCGGATAAGCAGCGGGCCGTAATAAATAGCCCCCAGACGGCCGCCTAATTGAAAATGCCGCTGTCTCTTAAAGTTAACTGCTGGCGAGGCTCTTTTTAATACCGGGATACTAGAGACTGTATTACACTAGTTTTTGTACGGTTTTCCTTTCTTTTGGGATGCTGGAGTTTAACGTACTATCATGGCGGTCAGACGGTCGGTAGTTTTATAAAAAAATAATTGGTTTGTGGAAGGTAGAGGAAGGAAGATAATTTCTTATGGCAGAACTGTTGCAAAAGTGTCTAGCTGTCAGCTATAAATAATAGTACCAAATCTCTCCAGAGTAGCGCTAGAGTAGCTAAGGACGTAGGCGTTATTGACGGAATGAATGCGCTATCAATGATATGAAATTATGTAAAAAAATTGACACTAATAGTAAGAGTGACAGGGAAACCTATACCTCCTAATCGCGCCAAGCGCCATCTGTAAAAAGCTTCGATCGGCCAACCAAATAGGAATGAACGAATGAAACTCAGACTCTGAAGATAATTTTTGAGTCGGTTCCCCTTTCAAATGATTTGGCAACAGACTAAAATTAGGCTCTAGTGTCTACTTTCGAGTACAAAAGGGGACATTAGTTTTTTTTTACAAGCTTTTATTTAGTTTCACCTGACCGTTGTCTGTCTGTCTGTGTGTAATCAAATCTTGCAAGTTAAATTTGATCCACTTCCCGGTTTCCGATTGAGCTGAAATTTTGCATGCATGTATAAATCGGATGACAATTCAATACTATGGTACCATAGAGCTGATCTAATGATGAAAACAGTAGGTGGCTAATTGGCTATAGGAACTCTGTGATAAAACAACGAAACCTGATTGTGTTTGATGTTTTTAGAATTGTCTCGATGAGTATTAGTTGCCTGTGGAAAGAAAAGTATAGTCAGTGATAAAAGCTTGTACCAAAAATGAAATTTTGCCAAAAATCTTATTATAATCATTTATTAAATTAATTAGTTTAGTTATTCAATACTTTTTTCCATCCATCTGTACGTATGAAAACCAATTAGCACACTTAAGAACGGCCCCGGATGTTTTATGCATATCTCGAATCCCTGGCCTCTATATTTCCTAGTCTATCTAGGTCACCTCCAATCGTCGCCTAGCGACCGAGGTGGCTGGGATGCTTTGATAAAATGAAGGCTTCAAATGCTTGTATATTGCATTTCCTTGACTTATTCGACTAAGAATATTGCGTAGTAAAAGGTCACGTATAGCGATCTGCAAAATTTCATGGACAATTTATGAACAAATTCCATTCATTCAATGAGTTCCATTCATAAAGTGTATGCATTTTTGAGACTGAGTGTACGTAACAATTATGTCTGTATAAATAATTTTTAAACTTTTAGCGAAGTTTTAAATTGAGAGTTATATAATTTCGTTCTTGGTTGGTTTGTTACATTTACCTTTAAATTAAAAACTAATTTGGTACTTAATCGGTTTTATAGCAAAGCGGAAAATAATATGATATGTTAATTTAAATTTTATATCAAGCAGACACGTCTGCCAATGATGCTGTTAAGCTTAGAATAAATTTTAGAAGTGGAAAAATTTACTGTCTTGGATGAGACTTGACCCCACGACCACTGGATCACTAGCCCAGAGCTCTGCCACTAAATGTGGTGGAAATAAATATTTACCATCCATGGATGAGGCCTTGGTGGGTCAGATGCGATCTGGCGCTGAGAGTAAGACAGGACTTAAAAACGGTTTACAACTTTCTAGATATGGTTTAATTGAATCGAACTCTATCGGTTACATTTTACAATACAAAACTGTTAGAAAAAGAAATGCCAAATTGCCGAACAAATATGCATATAAAAGTTCAGTGTCTTGCCTACATAGAAAATGAGAATTCGGGGATAAAATGAACATAGTTGACATACTCGTAAAATGTTTCAATTGAGGTTAAGTTGGTACGAGTAAGTAGGTACATTAATCTGCTGTCACGAGGCCTCCATTTCTCATCGAGACTACTTGGGCGCCGAACTTCTTAACGACGCGATTCGAAACTTTGAGAGAACTAAAACGGGACTTAAAAACAGTTTACGAGTACAACGTTTTAATTAAACCGATGTCTGTGGGGTTATAAATTTATCTAATTAAACATTTTTATTGTATTTGTACTCAATTGGCAAGGAAATAAAGTTGCTAATTTAATCTTGTTTAGTTTTCATATCCTCGATCGAAACCCACAGCAGCGCTTTGAATGAATAAATGAATATTTTTTTTAATTTTCAGGCAATTAGTGGCCTATACATAAATACCTAAAAATTAGTATATATGTATATAATAAAAATACCTATATTTTAAAACTAAACACTACAAATCACATTATGGTTGCGATGCATTACGCAACCCCGCAGTGTCTGGGAGCCGGCCACTTTGACACCACGTATTTTAGTTACTTATTTAATTTTTACTTGACATAATTTTTTATGCCGCATGCACCCACAGAGGTGGGCCAAAATAACCACGGTATGGGTGCCGCAAGACGGGCGAGGATGTGGTAGGCCCAGACAGAGATGGCGGGACGACCTGGACGCATACCTTAACGACTGGCCGGAGATTGCCCAAAATCGAGACGAATGGAAATCAAGGGGGGAGGCCTTTGCCCAGCAGTGGGACACCGTATAGGCTTATATAATAATATTTTTTTATGCAAACGTGCTATAGCTTTTGTTGGAATAAGCCGGCGCTTTTGTTATTTCTTTTCCCCTTTAAAATAGCACGTTACGATACAGGTACTTTATATGCTGGAGTATGTGCTCTGGCGAGGTGCACATTAAAAACGGTTTACGCGTATCTCAATTCGTTTGTACTCCTTAAATACCTACCATGAGCCCGGTTCTAATTAAAAAAATGTTATTTATATCATTAGGCATCTCATGCGCACCAATAAGTACCAGTCAGATGCCTAATGACTTAACTCAAGGTCGTATCAAAATAAACGATAACCTTAATAAACGGTTCAACTATAATCGGTTTCCATATCCACACAATATGTGAAAATCCAAGTATAGTTTTAAAATTCCAGCTCCATTTTCGCGTGGGCGTCCGTGCGTGCTAACCGACCAAACTGCGGGCAACAGTTGCCTCGAGGTATGAATTTCGAGCTGTAACGAATTTATCTCGAAATAGCAACACCTGTCCGTGAACGATGTATTGGGTGGCTAGACAGCGGGGAAAATCGTTAGGTTACACAATCTGTAGGTTTCAAACCTACCTTTAAAATATTATTTTTGACAACCTAGTTTTAGATTATAGAAATGTTACGTTTACTCAGATGAAGAGTTATTTTGTTCATGAGGTCAAGTGCGAGTCTTTTTTTCATAAAAATATTTAGTGCATTTTAGACAAATGTGTGCGATTTTTTTCTATAGAGCGAAAGTTGATTAATCAGATTTCAAATCGGTGAAGTTACAAGAGAAACCTCAAGATTCCCACAAAAATTTGACAACCGTAATATAATTAAAAAAAACCGCTACTGTTATTCAATATGTCTGCTGGGTGAACGCACTGCACCTTAAAGGCAAATGAAAGGGAAAGGAATGAATAAATAAAATAACATATATTACTCGTATTTCAAAGAGTCCATTCAAGTTTTGTTTAATTTTAATTCCTATGGTCTGCCGTCGTTTTTACCAGTCAAACACCTCAAACATAAAATGTATTCGATAGTCCGCTAATAGAGGCTTCTGGTGACCAGAGGGCTGGCCACACTGAGAGAAAAATCATCACCAGGAATTTAAAAATCAGTTCTGTACTGGGGGAAAAAATGAAGTTTTAGTAATAATTATGGACGTTTCACTATTTCTGTAAAGTTTATTTATTTCTACAAACAGCTCAGTAATCCCAAATATAATTTCAACAAACAGATAATAGAAATTGCAAGAACTAATAGAAATTACAAAAGTCAATTTGTTCCTATTAGTTAACTCTCCTTGTCCCCGGATTAAGTTTATTTTTGTAATTCTAAGTGTATTTTTGTTGTACTTTTCTCTCAGTGCACTATTTCGCCCAGCGTATTAGCATCGCTATACAGCGGGGAAATACAGAGCCTTCTGGGCACCTTGCCCGTTGACGGCGATCTGGGGCAAATTTTTTATCTATAGTTTTGTAAGTTTTATTATGTTTGTTTATTTCTTTGTTTGTTTTTATCGATCAAAAAATGTCCGCTAATAAAATGAAAGTGAATGTATAAAATCGAATTTACATTTCAACCCCATACAGTTTCCCGATATCCGTTCAGTAAATAATGCTACACTGAAATGAATGTCTGTTTGATCCTTGCGCAATTTAAGTCTGTATGAGAAGACGTGTCTTTATTTATGTAACGTAAAGGCGTCTTTTATTGCTACATCTACCCTACAAAATGTGACTACTAACGAACATACGTATATCTACAAGGCAGAGACACAAAAACTTTAAGTATTTTATCATAGAGTCAAATTCGCCTCTTTTGATTGTATCTTACTCTCTGTCTGTCTGTTCGCCTGTTACCTCTTCACGCTTAAACAACTGAACCGATTTAGATGGGTATGAAGATAGTTTGAGGTCCGGGACATACACACTTTCACAGCAACACTTTTCTGACCATAATAAAACTGTTTTGGCAACAGTTAACGTTTCCACAGGCAGCACCAATCTTCAAGGTTTCCCAAAAAATTAAAATATATTCCAATTAATCCAGCTTTGATGATTCATTTGAAGACGAGTCACATTTCCAGAAAGCCCAATCTAATTGAATAGGAATGCTAAACTTGAAATTCTGTTGGCGCGTAGGTATGTAGTCGATAAATCGTACGAGTATTATGCCTGGTTTAAAAACTACCGAATTAAATCCAAAAACGTTTGTTTAAACTTTAAATTATTGTTAAAAATATTAAAAATAGTAAATCTACCCACACTTTTAGTTGAAATTCGTAAGTACTTTGTTAGTCGGATGAAAATAAACAATGCCAATTCCTAAAACCGATATCCTGGATGTCGCAGGGTCGGGTGACTGGATTGATGGTCGCTATCTCTTTAATTGACCTTCGGGAAAAATGATCACAGTCCCGCGTGAAATGGGAGACGATAACGAACTTTGCGGGCGCTGTTATTGAGCTTTTATACTTGACATGAAAGAAATAAAGGGAAATGGTTACTTTCAAATGTGTAGCAGTGGCGGCGCGTCCATAATATGGACGGTCACCTTTATTATGGTTATTGCTGTCTGTGTTTGTTTTGTCGCTTTATGAATCTGTTCCACTAACACCTAGTTTTTAATCTTAATTGTTGCTAACCAATATGGACCATTGTTGTCTTTAAATAAATAAAATTGAAATTGAAAATAAAAGCTGATTCCCACCGGCTTGCCTGTTTTTGGACGTTTGAGGAGAGTTGTAAAGCTGACCACTGACTAACAGGCCGCCGGACGATATCGGCCTGTCAGTTAGAACAACAATTTGACAGCTCCGAACAACTGACAGGCCGATATCGTCCGGCGGACTGTTAGTCAGTGGTCAGCTTAAAGGAAATATGTAAGCCAAATTAGCCCCAGCTTGCCTGTGGATATGTTTGACGCACTGCCACTGATGTGTAGTGAATCGTTATGTCAAATAGTATACGTGGGCCATACTGAAAGTTTCCGGATTCTGATATATGTGACGACTTATTTTCCTAAGTGGCCACGGCCAGTTCCAGGAGTTTTCAGTTTGCCCTAAGTATTAACATAAAAATAAACAAGTCTTTATTAACTAGCTTCTGTTTGCGACTTCGTCTCCGTGGGATGATGATGATGATTAATAAAAAAATATTTTAATGTCCTTTATCGGGCCTCAAACTATGTCCACACCAAATTTCATCTAAATCAGTTCAGCGGTTTAATCGTGAAGAGGTAACAGAAACAATCAGACAGTTACTATCTTATTTATAACAATAAATAAGTAGGAACTAGGAATAAATAAAAAAATAAATTTTATAGGACATTCTTACACAGATTGACCAAGCCCCACTATAAGCTCAAGAAGGCTTGTGTTGTGGGTACTCAGACAACGATATATATATATATATATATATAATATATAAATACTTAAATACATATAGAAAACAACCATGACTCAGGAACAAATATCTGTGTCATCACACAAATAAATGCCCTTACTGGGATTCGAACTCAGGACCATCGGCTTCACAGGACAGGATATAATATATCATTAAAAATGAAAGTGGTGCAAATAGGCAACGCTACAAACAACACTACAAAGTAGGTAAGTCCTTTTATTGATACAGTAGGTAGGTATTATTGTTGGCTTCAGTGACTGATTTCCAAGTGAAATGTAGCACTTGTTCTAGAAAAATACATTTTGTATTCAGTTTCGACCACTTTGACATACTTTCTGAGGGAGTTCTGGTTTGTTTTGTTTAATTTGACTTGTAACAAAGAAATTTAAGTAGGTGAAAAACTTTGCCGTCTTTTTGAATAATTTAAAATCGGTGAATTTCCATTCGGATTTAGAAATAGATTAAGGATTGATCTCATTATGATATTATCACTTGCACGGCACGTTAATCTCATTCGTATAATCAGGTATAAATCAATGAGTCCTAGATGCGCCTCAAGTAAGAGTATATTATGGGCCCGATTCGGATTTTGAAATAGACATCTATTAGATATCTTTTAGACACCACCAAGATACGATAACGATATGTTTAAGATCTAACCTGTCAAATTTGACATTTGCGTAATTCTGGAGATACTCTTGAACGATTTCCACAGGATATGACTTAGAGATCCAATTCACATCTAATATATATCTTTCTCTATCTAACGTAAAAGTGACATTGGTTGCCCGAATTGCGCTGCAAAAGAGAACTAGTTGATATCTAAACTATAACGTATCTAGAATGGATCTAGTACGTGTCGTCTCTTGTGAATATCTTGAAGTTCGAATACGGCAGTATATCAATTAAAAAATCAAAGATCTGCGCATAGCTTTGAGGCGTGCGCTATAAAACATTCTATGTACCTAGCTTTAGAATGAACAGAAAATGTGTTATGCACGCTGCACGCATTTTATGCTTCTTAAACCAATTTTAGTTTTAATAATCGAAATTAATTTTGTATTTTTTTGCCTTGATTGACCAATTATCCTTGACCATTAAAGTTATCGGGTATTCGAAAGTTTTTATGGAAAATTAAAAATATTTTTTTTTTCTTGATTTCAGATAGTAATTACAGAAGTGCCTCACGTGTTACAAATCAAAATGTTTTCATGTAGTTCGAAAACATTCTCAGGTAAAATATCATATACTTACCCAACTATAAGATTAAGGTACCTTTCAGTAACCAGTAAGACTGAATTGTACAGTTTATAAACGTTATCCTTAAAAGAAGATTAATAAAAATTTAACTAATTTTATTAAAAAACATGAATTTTTATACGTTGATAGTCAGCTGTCAGTAGGAGGCAAATAAAATAGCTACAATTCTAAGTAATTCCGGCGGGACTTTTTCGTGATATCGCCAAGGCTTGAGTGACGGCGACACTCTTATGATGTACGACTCTGCGCAGTAAACTACATTGAAACAGTAAGATTTTATAATCGTAAAACAAAAAACTACTTCATGTGAATACCTCCGACATCCGTCCGTCGTAAATAACTGTATTCCTATAGATAGTACAATATAGTTTTAAAACTTCTCAGTCGAGAATCAGAGGAAATATGTGAACCCAAACGATTCTCGGCCCTTCAGTTTTTCATGCTGTGCATTATCGTTAAACCCCGTTATCAATGTTGTCATTCATTGAAAATCAGGAGTGGAAAAATACGTACCCTAAATTCTCTTTTAGTACTTTTACATATCTTCGCCTTTATTATATATTGTAACATGGGAGGCATTATGATCAGAGCTCGGCGGGGGTGAGCTGTTTTCAGAGTTTGCACAACATGGACATGCCTTGTCATTCGATGGTATATGTGGTGTAATTTAATAACTAAATAAATTATTTTATTTAGGCTGCCTTTCTGCTACGATCTTTACGTCGCCATTAAAACAAATGAATTTTATAGCAAGCTTTTTTAGTAAACCTCTTCAAATAATATGTATATCCATCCATATGCTACTATTAAAGTTTATTTGTACAAAAGGCATTGTCATTTAACTTTAATTATAATTAATAAAGTTTTATTTTAATATTTATTTCTAAGGTGTATCTATATTAATATCTACACTTGACATAAGTGACGTCAAAATGGCTCACCCCTGCCGAGCTCTGATTATGATAGGCATATTTAAAATATCAATAAGTTTACTTATTCATATTATATTTTGCACATGTTGCCTTGATTGCTTATGAAATTTAATATAACACTATGTAATATAAAAGATACAATGCCTTTTGTTCAAAAGATTAAGGTTGAAGCCGAAAATATGACCTCAGATTTTAACAATACTACGGCTACTTTAAGGCTTCAAGTCTAGTAGACTAGGGTCGAGTTCTAGATCTAATGTCGGCTGTACACACTCGTCGGGTGCATCTCGCCGAGAGTCTTGGCAACGCTGCAATTCAATCGGAAAAGCGCGAGGTGAGACAAGGAAGACCGAGACGAGGAGGGAGCATCAGCATGTATAAATACACTCGTTCTCGGTCTGTCTCGGGGTCTCTCGACGAGTCTTCTTCTTCCTCGCGTTATCCAGGCATTTTGCCACGGCTCATGAGAGCCTGGGGTCCGCTTGACAACTAATCCCACGATTTGAAGTAGGCACTAGTTTTTACGAAAGCGACTGCCATCTGACCTTCCAACACAGAGGGTAAACTAGGCCTTATTGGGATTAGCCCGGGTCTCTCGACGAGTACAGCTCGCATTGTATAAACTTGAACTTACCTACTGTACGTAACCCGATACCGTGAGATCGGGCGACGATTTCTCTCAGCAGCTTTTTGCCCCCGACGTGACACGTACGGCACATCTAGTTTGTGACGCTGCGAGAATGATGTCTGGAGTTGAGCTTGTTTGCGTCATGTCGACTACTATGGTACAAGAAGGGAGGTCATGTTGCGTCAATATTGTTTATATGATTCTCTTCTTTCTGAATATAGTCGGTCACTACATAGCATTAGCAATGACACAGTGTGGCAATGCCATCATTAACATAATATTTTAATGAAAATATGACGTTTATAATGACTCCCTAACTTTGTACGTACTATTCAATTCGGTGCAAAGTTAGCTTACATGGTATCTAGTTAAACTCTACTTCATTTACCGAATCGCGCCGTATATCTATATTTTCATAATATCGGTATTTTTTCTACCACTACCAAGAATCTGATTACTGTTTTATACGAAAGGTACTGTTATGGTAACATTCCATTTCTAACCGCAGCTGCACTACCGATACTGAATGCGTCGCAGTCATTCTCAATTTCCATAGTAAAATTACCAGTAGTGCAGCTGTCGTTGGAAACGGAATGTTACCCTTAAGCAACTTGAGATACAGTACTTGTGATTCATAGGGAATATTCTAGGAATTATACGGTATTCTGCGGAGGGCGCGTCTGTGCCGTGATAGATTAGACTGCGATCGATCGGCGACTGTCGTTCCGTGTCAGTCGTCGCTTAATGGAGCTGTAGAAGATGTAGGAACGAGAACGGAAGACAATTCATACTCACATTATGACAATGAAAATGATACTTAGAAGTATTACAACAAATTAAATAATTTTCAGAAAATATTTTAATTTGTTTTTATTTCAAGTAGAAATACTACTATATACATTATAAACTGAAATAAATGTTATATACTAAGAAAAAGTGACCAAGGCCTCCTGTGCCCCAAGCTCGAATCGAACCTCGATCGATCGATTCAACGGGTTGCCTCCCTGTCACACTTACGTACGAATTTACAAATGCGACAGAGAGGCAAGACGTCGAACGTGGTTTGCGGTAGGCCCTCTGGGCAGAACCTGTGCCATTCGGCCACCGGGCCACAGCAGCTTATGGCGTCCCCTGGCCATCCCTAAGATAGAACAGTATCGAAATGATGTCTAAACGATGTCATTTCGATTTCATTCGCTCGTGCATCTCGCCCGCGCCATACAGATACGGACAAGTACGAGTGAAATACATGCGCCAATGATAACTAAGTAATAATCTAATCTAATCTAATCTAATCTAATCTAGTAATCTGTGGACGATGTTGTTGGTCTCACACATTTTATTTTGTACTTTATTACTGTGTCTGAACCCTGTGTTGTTTTGTCAAAAAAAAAAAACAATTTGGATATCATTTTGATGTCATTGTGAACGTTCGAATTGGCCTCCAGTACGAGTATAGATTAGAATAAATTAGATTTATTTTCATAATATAGCATTACAATAAATATGGTTAACGTAGGTATGTTAATTTACAAGAACACATAATAATAATATGATCGTCTAAAGAAATAAATATATAAACATCAAATAACAAATAACTCTCTACTCGTAATATATCTCTCGAAAACTATTTCAATCATTAATATTTTATTCCACCAAAAAACAGCTTCAGAAAGTCAATAGTGTCAGAAACTCAATTAATTAAGTGAAAGGATTAGGTAATAGAAGCCTGTACCCAGTATTTTCAGCCTATTTAAGCGGTATTCGAGATTTTAGTGTCCCTAAAAAGACGTAATTTTCGGATTTTATGGTCACAATTTAGACGAGATTAGTTTTAATTGCTTCTACAGTCTGTTGCGGGTCATTTGGAGGGAAAGTGTTCAATTATAGGCAACAGTTTGGAGCGAAATGTCCCATTATTGGCTAGTTTCCAATTTTTCTTGATGGCGTACTGTATTACGCTGAATGTGGACATTTGAAAACGAATAGAAATAACAGGCCACTTTTTTGTGACTAATTTAATCTTTTGACCGGTAGCTAAATAATAAGTATGTTGTGTTGTGTAACGTTAAGTTTCAGAGCACCTCGTACATGACCTTTCGAAAACTTAAGTTTTTCAAATAAATAAAACGGCTGTTTATCGCAAATGACTTTAAAAAGCAATGAAGCAAAGTGCGTGCGCGAAGTACGTCTGGCAGTCATATTTTACAGATTATTACGGTTTAAAAATGGTGTGATGTGAGAACGGCTAGGAACAGAGAAGCAAACACGGGCACAAGCATTCCGAATGCGTTGAATTAATACATAGGCACACTTTCATACTTTTAGAAAAAAAAATGTAATTTTAACTAATTTCACTAATTTAAATACATGAACCATAACATTTATATCAAATATCAACACCTTCAGTTTCTAAGTAAAGAAATTGCTACTCAATAAAACAGTGTACTTGTACAGCATAAAGCCGCCGCCGCCGGATGGTATCGGCTTGTCAGTTGTTCGGAACTGTCAAAATTTTGTTCTAACTGACATGCCGATAGCGTCCGGCGGACTGTTAATCAGTGGGCCCCTTCAGGAATACCTAAATAATGAATATAATGCCACCTCAAATATGTAATTTGATATTGTAATTTGTAAACAATTATAACACGTATTATTTATTAGATTAATTTGTATATTTTTTGACGATCTTAGCATGTATTCATCTTTATATTAGTTTGTAATAAAAACACGTAGTACTTATTGAGAAATAAATGAATCTAAATTATGAAACACAACATTGTAAAAGTCTTTTGCAAAGATAATAAAACGCGAAATGCATTCAATGTATTGAATTGTAAATTAGTACTAGAACCCAATTTGAATAATTTATTCATTCATAAAGCTATAACAAAAGTTTAACATCAAGGATAAATTTCGAGTCGCAGAGATCACGTCGAGAAATTGCTTAACTTGTCTCGTAACTTCTTTTAATGAACGACTCTCGGAGTTCTTGAGTGCGTTTGCAAAGAGTGTTCTAATGTTAACAAATAAATAATAATTATTCGTATTTGTGATTTGTGTATGTTGTTATGGCTAATTCTAAACAAGAGTGCGAGCGCTATTATCGAGATTACATACATGCGGGAAGATATTAATAGTAGTTTTTGTTACAAGGGATCAAAATGATATATTTCCGTCAAGGGCGTACATTGAATCCTGAATGAAGCGATGGTTTCTACAATACAATCCCGAACGTAGTGAGGGATTCTAAAGTAGAATCCTGAGCGTAATGAGGGATTCAAGTGTCAACGCCCAAGACGAAATAATTTTGATACCGTGTGACACATACTGCTTTTCACATCAACTATGAGGAAAATAAAGAAATATTAGTGTTGACACAATCTGATGCTTAAACACATTATTTAAGCTAAAAAAGAATGTGCAAAAAAAATTATAAATAGTGCGCTAGATCAGAAATTTGATCCCTCCTAGAAGGGAAGAAAAGTGCCACTTTGATCCCTCCTAGCAGGGAAGAAAAAGCTCTTTTCCGAATAGGTGGTGTGAAAAAAATATTTTGAAAAGGATAATGAATTACATATTATTATAAAAACAAAAAAATCGACTGCTTAAAACATGAACTGAAAAAGGGAAAACAAATATTACAATACTTATATCTAAGTAAAATTCGTCTGTATATTCAAATTAGTTAAACGCCTACATTGTAGTCAAAATTAATTTCTACGATCACATAGGACCCTGGCCAATAGAAAATACAAATCGAAATTTAAATCACGCACGTAGTGACTATTTCACGTGACATTTCGTTCGACAATCTATTATCGAGATGTATCGGGATGTTTTTTCGAAAGTCGTTTGTCGATAAACGATTGGCATCTTGCCTGCCGCTAGCCTGCGTCATTTTCGCTAGCTCAGAGGATCTAGCCAAGAAGTCAATCATTTTCGCCGTAGGTAGTGAATGAGACAGTAATGTTCTATCTATCACTCTTCCATATAAGTGCGACAGAGACATTAGGGTTTCGTTCGCTATGGAGCAAAAGATTGGCATCTTGGCTAGGCCTTCGAGTGCTGACGAACCATGGACTCCAATAACTCATAACAGCGATCTCGCTTTATTTACGTGAAGATTCTCTTTGCCAACGCACACTGAATACCGAAGTGAGTTTAAAAAGCTCTCGAATGGGTCCATTTCAGGAAAAAAATAATAGTTGTATTGAGGATTTTAGCTGGACAAACCGTACCATAAAATCGTACAATAATAGCCCATAAAAAGTTTTTCTTCCGTGATCGCTGGAGCTGTGGACTGAATAACTTGCCGCGGTTGTCTTGGGGTACCTAATAGTTACCAGGTTTATCATGGGGTTTTTCGAAAGCCTATGGAGGCTTCAGTAATCAATTACCATCATACGGGCTGTATCATTTCCACCGACGAATAATTTAATAATTTTTCAGAAGCTTCTACATCTTCATAGGCTATGAACAATACAGCATTCAGCATTTCAGCACTATTCGGTGTAGCCTTGAGAAATCAAGGTACTCATATGTCGAGTAAGTAGGTATTAAGCACATAAAAAGAATCTGAGAAATCTTAAGTTGATTTAAAATTGTTCTTCTAAAAATTCCCGAGACAATAAAAGCGAAAAGATGGCCCAAAAATGCTTACATTGTATATTCACCCAAGGCACCGATATATTTTTGGCTTCCATTGAACCAAATCAGCCTAACGACTCCAACCATTGTATTCGACGGTGTGTTCAACGACTGAAGAGTTCTCAATGGACCGATGTTAACATTGTTCCCGATCGGGCATTATGAAAGAAATGGACAATGTGATACCTTACCGGCGTTGTTAAGTAAATGGCTAAAAATAAAAATACTAATCGTTTTAATATGACTATAATACTTAAATGAAAAATTTATTGAATGAACTCACTCACTAGATGGAAGGCTTCGCTACTTTTTCTTCCTTTGGGCAACGGTCTCAAAAAAGACCATCCTACCTAAAACATCATTTTTTTTAATATTTTCTTCTTGTACGTAATTTATAAGACTATAGATTTTCGATGAGGATTGCGTTGAGGATTGTTTTCAGTCTTGCCTTAAAGTAATAATCTATAATATATACATATATTAGTAGTGTGCCTACTTAAAATACAAGAGTTATTTATTAAATTTACAAATCAAAGTATTTAATAAAGATAATTTGACCTGAATACCAAAGTTGTGAATGTGAACTCGAACCACTGAATTCACGATTCCATATACATAATTATTTATATTACTCGATGTAATTAAAATGACCTGAATCGAACTAATTCAATTAATGGTTTTTATTAATCCGCAGATTGGGTAGACTCTGAAATATAACAATCTGCATACTGGAGACTTAATAAAAATAACTAACAAATAAATAACACTAATATTTGTTCCTGAGTCATGGGTGTTTTCTATGTATATAAGTATATATTTATCTATATAAGTATGTGTATCGTCGCCTAGCACCCACAGTACAAGCTTTGCTTAGTTTGGGGCTAGGTTGATCTGTGTAAGATGTCCCCAATATTTATTTATTTATTTATTTATAAAAATCCAAGTCAAAGTGGAAGTCAAAGTTTCGTCTTCCATATCGATCTATAATTGCTATTCGTGTTTGGCAAACAAATCTATGTTAGAAAGCTTTAGTAGAATAAAACATTATAGAAAATGTTGGTTCCATCTCCACATAATAAAAAAACATGTACTTTACCCATATAACTGAAATGGTATAATATTTTCAACGCTAAATGTACTACTGTTTATAAAAGTGCCCTTCGACCTTATAACCTTTTCCAAAGCCGGCAAATAATGACAAGTGATTTATGAAATTACACCTCGTTTATACTTTTACCGGCCGCATTCAACTTGGCCTTTTATCAAAACGTTTTGTCATTTATTTTCAACCTTGTCCATATAATCATAAAGTCTTTTTTAATAAGTTTGTTTACTGAAGGCAAGGTTATTGTTAAGACACGACAGGCGCCGTTACATCGGAGTCGCGTTTGCGTCGACTTGAATTAGTGTGAAAAAGTGGGAAAGTTTTATAAGATTTTCTTATTCATTAGTCTTCTTTGCCTCATCTCAGCCATAAGACGTCCACTGCTGAACAGGCCTTCCCCTTCTTTGCCTACAAAAACATTTTTAGGGTTCCGTACCCAAAGGGTAAAACGGGACCCTATTACTAAGACTTCGCTGTCCGTCCGTCCGTCCGTCCGTCCGTCTGTCACCAGGCTGTATCTCACGAACCGTGATAGCTAGACAGTTGAAATTTTCACACATGATGTATTTCTGTTGCGGCTATAACAACAAATACTAAAAACAGAATAAAATAAAGATTTAAATGGGGCTCCCATACAACAAACGTGATTTTTGACCAAAGTTAAGCAACGTCGGGAGGGGTCAGTACTTGGATGGGTGACCGATTTCTTTTTGCTTTTTTTTTGTTTTTTTTTTGCATTATTGTACGGAACCCTTCGTGCGCGAGTCCGACTCGCACTTGCCCGGTTTTTCAAACTTCAAGCATACTTGAGACCGAAAAAAGTAAACTTCTTATAAAAATAATCTTTGTGTAAGGGCAGCAGCTTATGTTGACGACGCTTTATGATACATCTCCCTTAAAACCCACTTAACTAGTTTATTGCCTGAGATTGCTCATAAACTCGGTTACTGTTACTGTTTTGCGATACGATGTGAACGACTGCCTTTGATAAAACTGTAAAAATAAAAATTAAATAAAATAAACCCTACGTTCTACGCCAAAATAATCAAATTTATGCCAATAATGCCTTACATCGCTTAGGAATAGTGCTGGCCCCATAGACAACATGCCAACTGCTAACGAAACGCAACTGTCACTATCACACCAATATGGAAGGGTGATAGAGAGACACAAAGCGATTCGATGGCGAAGCGATAGCGATTGTCACCTTGGCTAAGGCGGCTGATACTCTTCAAACTGCTGGATCGATTTCTATAAAACATAGCTAAGGACCACCGCGAAGAAACTCGCTCTCACGAAAAAAACCGCATCGAAATCGGTCCATCCGTTAGAGAGCTACGATCTCACAGGCAGACAGACAGACAAATAGACATTCGGCGCGATTCGGGAAATGAATTAGTGATTCACTAGATATGAAATAGTAAAGATATGTGATGTTCCACGGCAAAAGGTACCTTATGGCAGCCGCAGTAATATAAGAGCGGCGTTAATAATACCGTAAGCGCCAACCGCCATAAGTGCGGTTGTCGTGATCTTATACTTTACTTATGGTAACATTCCATTTCTAACCGCAGCTGCACTACCGGTACTGAACGCGTCGCTGTCATTGTCAATTTCCATAGTAAAATTGACAGTAATGGTAACATTCCATTTCTAACTGCAGCTGCACTACCGGTACTAAACGCGTCGCTGTCATTGTCAATTTCCATAGTAAAATGAACAGTGATGCAGCTGTCGTTGGAAATGGACTGTCACCTTAATGCAGCTGCGGTTAGAAATGGAATGTTACCCTTAACTGTATAGTAGACCCACAAATCTCCAACAATCAACATTCTTGCACTAGGTATATCTGTTTTGCAACCCTCTTATAATTTCAACCTTATTTGGCAATACCCAAAGTTGCTTTTGGAACAAAATTGTCGACTAAGAATCCCGGAATACTTGGTGGTATTTAGAGCAACTATTTAGTCTCAATGGAGCCATTAACCTTAGTAAACTGTGTATTAGCTATTAGCTCTGATTAACTCTAAACATTCCTAGGGTTGTCAATTTTGGTGAAGTCGCAATGTCGGAAAATTAGAACATTTTCATCCCTGATTAAATATCAAACTAAAATCTTATCTGCAAATAGGCTACGAAAATAATATATTTTTCATTTCAAGAAAATCTATATTTTGAAGCACTTTATATATGTTAGTTACAATATTTAAAGGCATTGTGTTTTTGATTGAAATATCTTACATTATGCGATTTACGAGTCCTGTAAAATTACATATTTTTTCTGTTATGAACTAAAACCTGAAAAAAACTAAGTTTATAGGTATACCTTTTTTCAAAATTTGCTTTAAAAAATACGGTTGTCTGTAAACTTGGTTTACGGACGATAATTTGTGAGAACGACATAGGAAAACATTACATTACGTAACGTTACCATGGAGATCTGTCCACAACGTGACAATTTTTCGTGCATGCTACCGGTGTTCATCGATTTATAAGACGTTATCACGTCAAATAACAATTTATATCGCAATAAAGAATAAAATCGCCTTTTTGTGGCATTTTCTGTCGCAAAAAGCTTTGAATGAAAGATGACGACCATAAAATAAAACATTGCACTTGTTCTTTCCACGCCGTCAAAGCGTATTTTTTATAAAACTTCAGCGGCCTTCAAACATTTTTTATTTATAATTTATTTCCTCATCCAACTTGCGAAGTCCGCTTCCGGACTGGGGCGACGTAATCCTAACGCAACGAAATTATCTAGTTAATTGAATAATTCTCGAGTTTTCAAAAGAAACAGGGAGAAACCGGAAGTCAATTCTGTTTTAACATTTTGATGAGGTTATGATCTCATTATAATACTACCTACGAATTGACACTTGACGTTGACGTTGGAAACTGCGTGAACTCGATCGCAGTCCATCTCACTCGCACTGATGTATTGGTGCAATCGAGAAATGAGATCAAGTTTAAGCAGTCTCTAGAGTAAATGTCAAATGTCACTCTGTGGTACGGCTACTTGAGCCATGTTGTCAGGTATCTCACGGGCACCAATAAGTGCAAGCGAGATGCCTTATGAGACTATTCCTGTAGGGCTAAGATGGTCGGCTCTTTATCATTTGTCACCATGCCTGTCACGTTCTAAGAAATATATAAGTGCGAAACTGACAATCGGCATAACAGGTGATAAAAAATGTGACCATGATACCACTTCTTCTGATTGCGTTACGTGAGGACCAAATTTGTTGGCGGCTCTCGGTCATCCTGATTGGCGCAGACTCAAAGTCGCATCAAAACAAGATGTAAACCATATCAAATTGTAAACAGAATGGGTCCCCAGGGACGAAACTTATTAAGAATTGCGTTGGTGTATTTTGTAAGCGTAAAAGTTTGAGATCGTGTCAAAAGTCGTTTTATTTTGCGTTCGTACTGCCCATGAGCCGTAATGTCCTATTAATTAGGAACCTAACGACTACTTCTGTAATACTTGTATTATACAAGGTGTTTTATCGAAATGAGATTGTGAGGAAAGCTTGTTTTGTTCTTAGAAATTGCGAAGCGTTTGGAGGTAAGACAAACTGCATTCATAAAACCCTCAATGAAACCCTTTGCGGTAATGAATAACCCAAATTAAGTAATTAAATATAATATTATTATGGAACCAACGTAGCTTAGCTTAACCCTTATCTTGGCATCGTAACACCCGTGATACATGGAACTTAAAAAAATCTAGCAGATTCACTGTAGTACCTAACAAAATAATTCTGCCCTCAATAAATCGAGGTACCCTCCTTACTTATAGAAAAAAATAATGGACACAAGTGTCATTGTAAATTAGTTAGTAATAATCAACATGGCGCCACGGAAACAACAGATTTCGGTTCGCACTGGATGTTTTGCATTTATTTCTTAGATTTGTATATATTTTTCCATAATCTACATTTTGATGCATTTACTATCTGTTAGTGCATAAATATTTACAATGCTTTCGAATTTAAAAACATTTAATACACAGAACCTGACATAAAACTGTTATGTATTATATTTGATACATTGCCAAGAACTCAGAAATGTACATATCGAAAGGATTGTATTACATTTAATACATTGCCAAGTTGTCGTCAAAATATTTTTACAGGTTTTTATTATTTTTTTATATTTGTGGGGTTACAAAACATGTTTCAAGTATTTAATATTAGTTGTCGTATTATTTAGTCATTGAACTTTGATTTTTTTAAGTACTAGATGTTATTTAACTGTATATTCGTACGCTGTAGCATAATTGCTACGCCGTAGCCCGTAGCATGGAAAAATCTGTGCATGGCAAAAATGCCCAAAAAAAAAAAAAAAATATTTTTTTGACTTTTAAATTATTTGTTTACTTTTCATATTTTACTCAACTTTTTGCTGACGGATTTTTTGAAACTTTACGGGATCAAATTTTCCGCCCATGTGATCAGGTATTCGTAGATATAATTTATTTTTACAGGTGTAATAGTTATCTGATGCTTTGGATTGCGTTTAATTAGCAATAAATGATAATTTCTGTTGCATTACATGTTTTATTTTTATTAAAATCCGCATTTTTCTTCTAAAAAGTAGGTAACTATTTTGTCGACGGATTGGCACTGTATCAAATATGATACATATGATTTTCCGAAATTGGAAAATCCTGGATTTTTTTCCTTATTTTTTAATAGTCTAGTATGCTCAATAGGTGACGAAAAACTAAAAAAATGTTTATATTTAAGATATTTTGAGCCTTGCCAAGATAAGGGTTAAGGGTCTCCCCAAATATATCGACGCGCATTCGGCAAAAGCCGATAGGAAAAAGCTTTATGTCCACGCAATAAGAGCGAAGAAGCCGGCGCCGGCCGATGCGAGCCGAGCCGAACGACGACTTTTTCGCTCTTATTGCGCGGACATAAAGCTTTTTCCTATCGGATTTTGCCGAATGCGCGTCGATATATTTGGGGAGACCCTAAAGCTGCGAAACTGCATTTAGACATTTTACCAAAGCGGTGTCCTACGAGTACCACACCTACATTTGGAACAATTTTCAATTTTTAGGGTTCCGTACCCAAAGGGTAAAACAGGACCCTATTACTAAGACTTCGCTGTCCGTCCGTCCGTCTGCCTGTCACAAGGCTGTATCTCACGAACCGTGATAGCTAGACAGTTGAAATTTTCATAGATGATGTATTTCTGTTGCCGCTATAACAACAAATACTAAAAACAGAATAAAATAAAGATTTAAGTGGGGCTCCCATACAGCAAACGTGATTTTTGACCAAAGTTAAGCAACGTCGGGCGTGGTCAGTACTTGGATGGGTGACCGTTTTCTTTTTGCATTTTTTTCCGTTTTCTTTTTTGCTTTATGGTACGGAACCCTTCGTGCGCGAGTCCGACTCGCACTTGCCCGGTTTTTTTTGGGTTTCAGAGTAGCTATGCTTCTACTAATGGTAAATATTGATCATACACATGAGAAAAATCGTGTATAAATATCTTGTGTCCTCTAAAAATATCGCCTAGTATAATATTTAGCATATTGGATGTTGGAGCCGTCACATATCGGTCATTGACCTCTATAACTTTATCCAGACCCGAACCTCCTCTAGGGAACTACTTATATAACGAATGCGTGGAAGCGTTTGAATGCGAACATATTTATTTATGTTATGTAGAATGGTTTTGACCGCGATAAGCCTTTTCAAAGAAATAAGATGACTGTTTTTAAAGTAACATCTTTAAAAACAGTTTGAATAGGTAGTTTTAAGCGTTTAGGGGCATATACCGCATATATATCATATATGTCCAACTATCAGAAAGGCTAGATGTCATAATGTCCATCGTCAAATAGGACTATTTCTATGTCTAATATCTATAGCTGCCCGGTGGCATGTAATTATGGAATGAAAGATTTTCATTTTTTATATTACGTGAAAACAATCGGTATTTTGTAAAATGAAACTTCAGTAAAATTAAGTCAATCAAATTCTAGTATAATCTTCTATTATTTGCAGTGCGGGTAAGAACAATAGGATCCAAGCCAATCCGAACGCATAATGTAAGTACTACGAAACATAAAAAAACAACGGGTTGCACTCTGGGAGTGCCGACAGAATCGAAAAGGTTTTTCGATCAGGTCACGTGTCCGTCTTACGAAGCGTCTTACGTCTTATAGAGTTTAACATTTTTTTCCCATCACAAAAAGTGCACAGCGCCGCTAAAAGAAGTCATTAAAAGGGCACTCGCTGAAAACCACGCTCAAATCTATAGTTAGACCGAGAAAAGTCTGCAGTGATTTTGATAGCCCACGCAGTGAAAGTGTTATTTATACCTACATCATAATTTTATAGAAGTTTGACGTTTAAAATGACACTTGCACTGCGTGTGGGCTATCAAAATCGCTGCAGACTTTTCTCGGTCTGACATTAATGATCTACATATATTTTGGAGCTACCAGTGCCACAGATAGACACACACCGCCCGATTCGAAGTTTAAGATACGTCAAATATTACGTATATTTACGATATGTCAGTGTCAAAAGTAACGTTTTTATTTGAAGAAACGTCACCTTTGATACTGACATATCTACCTAATCCATATCGTATCTAGACGTATCTTAAAGTTCGAATCGGGTCGACAGATTCTCACGTATAAAATACTAAAACACTCCTTATTTACCCACCTCTTTTATGCTTCGGTTAAATTGTGTTTACACGTTATCAATATCAAACGGCGAAAGTTACATGACTTGTGAAATTGGAGTTTACACGCCGGCTCGTTTGCCATGAGCACAGACAAAACATCATCTAGACTGAGCATAGTCGCGCTACCCCCGCTGCCAAGCATACGGTAATTTTACTCCATGTTCGAGACGAAAGTGTCTTTGTGTGACGTCCGTGAACTCGTTCGTCGTTTGAACGGACCAATCACGGCACGGGACTTCGCTCACCTCGTCCCGCGCACCCCCGCATTTTTGGCAGCATCGGTTGCATGAAATAATTGCTCTAAACTCCGTCTAGAGGATTCCTAGTCTATGGCCATGAGTTTCAGTTTATTGTTTATATTTCTGCAAAATGTTTGCTTTTGTACTTAAGTTGGTCCAGTATAATTTGGTCTGGATTTGTATAATAACTTTGTGCTATCAAATATCGTATTTAAACTGGTTTTCTTGAGATAAGCGTTCGGTGAAGATAAGAATAACATGCTTGGTACTTAATAGCTGGGTATAAAAGTGATTTAACTGCATGTAAATGTTTAAGCGATTTTAGATCACAACATTTTAATAATTAGGGCGAATATTGCGTGAAAAGCATAATGGAGTTGGGTTATTGTGGTTGTATGGAGCGTTTGTGGCCAGGTGAAAATGGGGGAAATATTTGAGTGAAATTAATTTGGGGGTGGAATTTAATAAGGTATATAAGATTTATTATCTATGTGAATAATGGTTTATCATGTGGTTTTGTATATCTACAAGGGGACTCTTGACTTTTGACTTCCTTCCTTTGCCTACCTTCCACCTTGCCCTTCAAAATGTTTAAAAAGCAGAATTGTCGTGTATTAGTAGCTATGTAAAAACCCGGCCAAGTGCGAGTCGAACTCGCGCACGAAGGGTTCCGTGCCATTACGCAAACACGGTAGAAAAACCGGTCAAGTGCGAGTCGGACTCGCGTTCCAAGGGTTCCGTACATTACTAAATTAACAATGTATTTTTTATAAGTGAAACGTGAGTGAATTGCCTTTAAAAAACCCGTAGGGGTCGGAACAAAAACTAAGTAATGAGTCCGACTCACGCTTGACTACATATTTCTAATAGATTTTCCTGTCATCTCTATAGATGACAAATAGATGAGGAATATGTAAAGACCTAGGAACCGATTCGGATTATGAAATAGACATCTATTAGACATCTTTTAGACATCACCAAGATACGATAACGATATATTATGTTTAAGATCTAACGTGTCAAATTGACATTTGCGCGATTCTGGAGATACTCTTGAACGATTTCCACAGGATATGACTTAGCGAAAAAGCGGTGGTGGCCGAGTGGATATGACGCCCGACTTTCCATCCGGAGGTCGCGGGTTCAAATCCTGGCTCGTACCAATGAGTTTTTCGGAACTTATGTATGAAATATCATTTGATATTTACCACTAGCTTTTCGGTGAAGGAAAACATCGTGAGGAAACCTGCATACATCTGCGAAGAAATTCAAAGGTGTATATGAAGTCCCCAATCCGCATTGGGCTAGCGTGGGGAGCGTAAACCCTCTCGTGCTTGAGAGGAGGCCTGTGCCCAGCAGTGGGACGTATATAGGCTAAATTATTTATTTATTTTTATTTATGACTTAGAGATCTAATTCACATCTAATAAATATCTTACTCTATCTAACGTAAAAGTCACATTGGTTGCCCGAATTGCGCTGCAAAAGTATTTGTTGTTACAGCGGCAACAGAAATACATCATCTGTGAAAATTTCAACTGCCTAGCTACCACGGTGAATGAAATACAGCCCTGTGACAGACAGATGGACGTAGAGACAAATAGACGGATAGACGGACAGCGGAGTCTTAGTAATGGGGTACCGTTTTTACCCTTCGAGCACGGAACCCTAAAATATCTGAATAATATTTTTTACCAACCTACACAAAATTTCGTGTCTTTTGGATTTATTCAGTAAACAAACTATTTGCTTTCACTTTCAACCATTCTATTGCATCCAGCTACGAACGCTTTCAAAATCAATTTGAATTGAAATAAACAGCATCGGGTGCTCAAATACGATTCAAGCCCGGTCTTGGGGTCACGTTTCAATCTAGTCGCAGCAATACCGACGGCACGATTCGGAAAGTGAATTATAAATTAACTAGATACGATAGTAAAGATATGTGACGTCCCACGGATAAAAGTACCTTGTGGCGGTTGGCGCTTACGATTATTAACGTCGCTCCAATATTAATGCGGCGCTATGCGACGCAAGCGCCAGCCGCCATAAGGTACCTTTTGTCGTGGAACGTCACATAACTTTATTATTTCATATCTAGTGAATCTCTAATTAATTTCCCGAATCGCGGCGCCAGCAGCCATAAGGCACCTTTTGTCGTGGAACGTCACATATCTTTACTATTTCATATCTAGTGCATCTTTTATTCATTTCCCGAATCGAGCCGCGAGCTGTTTTGCGTGTTCTGGTCTGAAATTCTGGTAGAAAATGTGACGATTGACTTTGTTTACGTAAAAGTTTATATTATAACTAGGTAATATTCCTTTTGTTATTGTTTATTGTGTATTGCATTTCCATGTTATTACAGTCACCTGCAAAAACATGTTACTCTTTGAAGGCCGCAAAAATATCTGACACGATCTTATTTGTAGAACCATAAGAGCGTGTCACATATTTTTGCGGCCTTCGAAGAGTAACATGTTATTGCAGGTGACTGTACATAAAGGTATTACAATAATTAATAGTACAGTGACATGGACCCTGTAAGGGCACAGCAATTCTTATTCTATACATCAACTCATACGGTCTAAATTAAATAGGTACCTACTTCTAGTACAATGGAACGTCAAGGAGGTTTGAATTTGGTAGGATTGAGTCTAGTGAAGTTGAGTTGGTTTTCGAAAGACGGCAGAATTCGACAATTTTATTTTGGTCTAGAGAATATTATATCTCTGCTACAAACTTCTACAATTCGTAGCTATATCCAAAAATTCTAAACGCAAATTGATGGTCATAAAGCTGATTTTATTATGACAAAATCAACTGATCAAAATTAAATGATTCTATTATTATTTATTATTTTGTTATGTGCGTTCAACTTTTGACATCCCACAAGTTAGATTTTATGAAATGCACAGTTAGATTGCAATTTCCACTTTTCGTTACGAGGCGGAAGCGATTTCGATGACGTCATTATGCGGAAGATAATTTCCTGCCAGTGGCTCCCGACAGTATTTTTGGACAGTAACTTTGTTCAATCAATAGGAAAATTTTGAGTGCGTTTCACTCGCGCCAATATATGTACAGACAAGTACGAGCGAAATGCGCGCGCGAATGATAACTAAATGACTTCATTTAGCCATCATTGTGATGTCTAAGTGTTCGTCCGAAATGGCCTCTAGGCTAGGATCCCTTTTAAATTCAAGCAGCCGTGCGTGATCGTGCATTACCGGCGTTGCCGGCCGGCCGGTGTCGTGTCAAATCGTTTTAAATATGTTACATCGCTATAGCCAAAGAGAATTTATAGGCTTGAAGCCGGATTACAATTTTGTCCCTCTCGCTGTTGAGTCGGCTGGACCTTGGTGTTCCGCGGCAAAGGTTTTTGTGAGGGGCCTGGGAAAACGCTTACGGGATACGGGATACGGGATAGGGGGATCCGTCTGGTTCGTATCTGGTCCAGCGTATATCGTCGGCTATTTAGCGTGGGAACGCCGCTGGTATTTTGGGGACGTTTGTGCCGGGTACTTACCGGATTAGGATATAGGTTTATGGCTTATTATTATGTGTTTTGTAATGACCAATTTCCTTTTCAATTTGATGATGTGTGTTGCGGATGACATATGTGAAAATATACGTTTTATTTAGACGAAACCTGAGCTGGATGAGCTATCTGTATGACGAAGCCTGCGCTGTGTAGGGATCTGAAGGTACCTAGTTATGCTCACGTATGCTGTTATTGTTGTTGTTTTTTTGTAGTTAAGTTAATTATGTAGTCAGTACATTTACTACCATCTTTCGACACAAATTATTAACACTTATACAACGAACGCCATTTGACTTTGATCCTTTTTCACTGATATGTGATAAATGTGTTAAATATAAAAAAAGTATCGCCGTCTACTCGACGATAGGCCAAAGGCATATTGCCATATTTTCGAGCTATTGCGTCGTGTAAAAAAATAAGATTGAAAAGTCAAATGGCGTTCTAAAAGTGAATCATTTGTGTCGGAAAATGGCAGTAAATTTACCGACTACCAGTGGCGGCGCGTCCCTAAAAGCCGATTCCCATCGGCTTGCCTGTTTTTGGACGTTTGAGCAGATTTGTAAAGGAAATATGTAAGCCAAATTAGCCCCGGCTTGCCTATGGATATGTTTGACGCGCCGCCACTGCCGACTAGATAATTTTGTCAGTTTTCCTCTATTTCAAATTCTCTTTGCTATAGCAGACAAAGATTAGCGTGTCAGCTCCACATTTTACATCACCTGACATTCGAGTAATCAGTGCGAGATAGCCGGAACTCGCGCACTTAGCTGACACTGACGCGGGTGCGGCTATCGTGCCATCAATCTTGGGCTAATGTGAGATTCCTTCTAGTAAAGGTTCAGCCATTTAACGGTCTTGTTGGCTTTACTATCTTTATCTTATACATTTAAACGAGCAATTCTTGTACATAATATTTATTTCAGATGCCCGAAGAAAACTGTTCGGCATATCGTTTTGGGGTGTCCACTACCCGTGGTGCACTGCCACTAACAAAGTACGATAATCCGGTGGAAGATTTTAAAATCATAACGAGTGCAGCCATCACCTACTTGGAAAAATGTAGATTTAGATAATAAACTATGTAATTCATTAATGAACAGTGTTATGTATAAATGCCATACGATAAATAAATAATAATTTCGGGGATATCGGAAACGGCTGTTACGATTTCGATGTTATTTGCTATATTTGGGGATTTTCGGGGGCGAAACATCAACTAGGTCTTATCTCTGGGAAAATGCGCATTTTTGAGTTTTTATATGTTTTCGGAATCAAGTTAGATCACTCATGGAATTTGCCTTTGTAAAAACGTGTAACTATTCAATATAAAAAAGGCCGGATGGAAATTAGCTGTCGTGGCTAACGTCCTGGACCTCTTATCTAGGATAACCTCAATATAAAATACCGAATTCGAACTGGAGATTTCAGCTGTCGCGCCTAACGCCCTGGACCCTAGGCTACGGCACAGCGGTATCTGTCCCAATTAATCGAAAATTCTAGGGGCCCGATTGAGATTTTGAAATAGACATCTATTAGACATCACCAAGATACGATAACGATATGTTTAAGATCTAACCTGTCAAATTTGACATTTGCGCGATTCTGGAGATACTCTTGAACGATTTCCACAGGATATGACTTAGAGATCCAATTCACATCTAATAGATATCTTACTCTATCTAACGTAAAAGTGACATTGGTTGCCCGAATTGCGATGCAAAAGAGAACTAGTTGATATCTAAACTATAACGTATCTAGAATGGATCTAGTACTTGTCGTCTATTGTGAATATCTTGAAGTTTGAATACGGCAGTCTGTCCCAATTAATCGAAGATTCTAAGAATCCATTGTTTTAGTTACATTCGTAGCACGCATGAACCCATCACTCCATGAAAATCCAGTGAGATTTGAACCGTACCACTTGCATTAGTTGCAATTTAAGCGCTGGTGGCTAGGTAAGAGCGTGTGACTTTCAATCCGGAGGTCCCAAGTTCAAACCCCGGCTCGTACCAATGACTTTTTCGGAATTTATGTACGAAATATCAGTTGATACTTACCAGTCCCTTTTCGGTGAAGGAAAACATCGTGAGGAAACCGGACTAATCCCAATAAGGCCTAGTTTCCTCTCTGGGTTGAAAGGACAGATGGCAGTCGCTTCCGTAAAAACTAGTGCCTACGTCAATTCTTAGGATTATTTGTCAAGCGGACTCCAGGCTCCCATGAGCCGTGGCAAAATGCCGGGATAACGCGAGGAAAAATAACACTTGCAATTGCACCTTGCCCGTGCAGCATAATATATGTAATTATATAATTTTTTTCAAGCTTTTATTTACTTTCACCTGACCGTTGTCTGTAATCAAATCTTGCAAGTTAAATTTGATCTTTGAACCGGGAACGGTTTCCGATTGAGCTGAAATTTTGCATGCATGTATAAATCGGATGACAATGCAATATTATGGTACCATCGAGCTGATCTGATGATGGAGACAGGAGGTGGCCATAGGAACTCTGTGATGAAACAACGCAACGCAACCTAATTGTGTTAGGAGTTTTTAGAATTGTCCCGATGCGTATTAAAGTGACATTCCATTTCCAACTGCAGCTGCAATACTGTTCATTTTACTATGGAAATTGACAGTGACAGCGACGCGTTTCCATAGTAAAATGAACAGTATTGCAGCTGCAGTTGGAAATGGAATGTCACTTTTAGTTGTCTGTCGTAAGAAAAGTACAGTCAGCGATAAAAGCTTGTAACAAAAATGAAATTTTTGCCAACAACTTATATTATAAATACAATTCCGCTGAGAGTAGGTATAGTATAAGTACGGCTATTTAACCGTAGGTATATGTACCGCCGCAAATGGGAAAAGTTCTGGTTTGCGGTGCTCTCGACCGCGGGCCTCGACACGCAATATCGGTGTTCACTTGTTCAGGTTGTTCTCATACTTTCTGTTTGTGTGTAAACAAGTATTCTGTTTATTAGTGTTGCACTTGCAGTTTTAGAGTTTCAGCAAAAGGCTGGATGACAAGTTTTTATTAATGGTATCAGTCGATCAGGTTTGTTTTGAGAATCGAATCAAATGAGTTTCCTACATATATATATGTCGCAGTCGGATCGTATAATCCGCCGTATTACATTACGGCTAGCCGTTTTCAAAAACAGGGGCGTTTTGAAATGCGGCGGTTTAACGATTAGCCGTATTGAATGCGGCTGAATGAGTATCCGCCGGAATGTATTCGGCGCCATACGTTCTTCAACTCGGCTAGCCGTAATGTAATACAGCCAGTCATTAGCCGCCGCTTTGACAGTTTTTAGTTCCCATTTTTAACACTCGTGGCGCTGCCTGACAAACGCTGGGGTGTCCATCAAATCTGGAGTTTGTCGGACTGTTTCTTTTCAAAAAAAAAATTCCTTTGCAACTTAACTAGACGGAGCCCCGCTTCGCGGGGCTCCTATTTCTGGGCGGTTTGCCCTTCGGGCATCTGAAGCTACCTAACGAACCTAACCTACCTACCTATTGATTAAGTGAGACGTCCGTGAAAACATTACACTTTGGGGAAGAAAGCGTAGGTAGGTTAGGTTCGTTAGGTAACTTCAGATGCCCGAAGGGCAAACCGCCCAGAAATAGGAGCCCCGCTTGCGGGGCTCCGTCTATTTAAGTTGTGAAGGAAATGTTTTGGAAAAGAAACACATGTAGTGCGGTGGGACCATGGTAGAAATAAATTATATTGCAAACATTGTCAAACTCCGGTTACGTAGGCGACCAAAAGAACTTGTCACTCTACAATGTACGATGCGGCTAAACGTGGGCCGCCTTATTGAAGAACGTATCGCAGTGACAATCCGGCTAATCGTCGAACCGCCGCATTTCAAAACGCCCCTGTTTTTGAAAACGGCTAGCCGTAATGTAATACGGCGGATTATACGATCTGACTACGACATATACATCTCCTAAAATCAATTCGTTGATTTTAAGGTCCCATTTCCCTTCATTCGGGAAGGATTATGATTTTTTCAGTTGATGTGTGTATGCCCGTATGTACATAGTCTACGTACATATGTGTGGATAAGTTTATGTCGTGAGTTCTACCGTAGTATCAAAACCACTGAGCCGATTATGGTGAATAAGGTGCTAATCAGAAAGAGAAACTAAACACAATCAGAAAGAGAGATAAGAGTCACATTTCAAAGTTTTAAATTCAAAACGTAAGTATAAATAATATTATCAATACAACAGCCTCTGTACCAAATTAATTAAACATCAAACATCATCAACATTTATTCAGCAAATAGGCCACAAGGGCACTTTTACGACTTAAGATTACGATTAAGACTAATTTCTGACGTTCCACGGCAAAAGGTTTGTACCTTTTGCCGTGGCCTTTATAGCCTTTATAGCGGCTGGCGCTTACGTCGCATAGCACCGCAATAATATTGGAGCGGCGTTAATAATAGCGTAAGCGCCAACCGCCATAAGGTACCTTTATCAGTAGGACGTCACATTTATTTTTGAAATCACAACAAACTTAATATTCACAGCGAGTTCATGCACTGAATTAATTTAATTAATTTACCGTTTGCAAACAGCACCCACTTGGAACATCATTTTGACACGAGTAATATAATTATCTCATTTCATTATCATGTAGGTAGGTAATGTAATTTGAAATGTTGCTTTCCGGAAGAGCTGACATATCAATTTACTGTGTCAAAGAGAAATTAAGTTTAATTCACCATGCAAGTAAAACCTTTGCTTGTAACGTAGTATTTGTAGAATATGTTACATTAAATGAATTACCAGGAGCAGAATGTTTAAATTCAAACCGTTTCAATTAATGTAATAAAAATGTTTGCTTCAATCTCTTAGATTCTATCGAATCAAAACTGCAGTGGTTGTTTTCATTTTTTATGTTATTTCTATTAGTGTCACGAGTTCTTTCGAACTGAAATAAGAAAAACCACTAAAATAATAGACGCTCAAAAACTTAAATGAAAATGGGCTAGTCATATATATATAGCACGCATGGACAAAGAAAAATGGATACAGAGAATAACTAAAGTGTCATTCTATGGAACTTGCTAACTATGTAAAGAAATAAATTAACAAACATAATAAAACTTACAAAAACTATAGGTAAAAAATTTGCCCCAGATCGCCGTCAACGGGCAAGGTGCCCAGAAGGCTGGCCGTATTTCCCCGCTGTATAGCGATGCTAATACTATGTAAACAAACCGCCATATTGAAATTGTCAAATAATGATGAATTTACTAGTGACTTTTGTTTACATAGTTAGCAAGTTCTATAGAATGACACTTTACTTGGGAAGGACCAGCAAACAAAAGAAAAAGAGGTAAAAAAATGGATCGACGAAATTATAAGAAAAGCTGGCCAAGACTGGATCACAAAAGCACAGGATAGACAGGCGTGGAGCAAAATGGAGGAGGCCTTTACCGATTGAGGGGTCCATATTGAAAAATGATTATGTTATGCATGTTAAATAGGTACCTAGGTACTTAGATTAGAGTTATACATTATGGAAATAAAGAGGCTTATTATATTATATTATTGTCACGAGCTCCTTCGATCCTAATATGAGAAAAAAGTTTCCCTAATTTACAAATAAAGAGGAAAGAAAGAAAATACATTTATTATCCATAGATGTATTGTTTCTTCCATTCCGTTACCGTCATCAAAGTCTATGAAAAGTGGTAGCGGAATAAAAATAAAAATATTTTTTTCTTCTATTTCGATCTAAAGAACGCCTGATTACGAATAGAGATAAAATTTCAAAATTATAAAAAGTGTTGTGTACAAATTTAAGTACAATGGCGCCAGCTCGTGCGGTATAATCAGCTTCCATCATTCTGGTATACCGGGTGTGGCCTGTAACACGAGCAAATAATTAAAACATAAGATTGTACTCCTCAAACGGTGACACTTATGTTTAACAACTTTAAAAAATTATGAAGTATTTAGACTCCCTATTTTTCATACAATATAAATATTATTTTCAATGGACACCATCTCCACGCCATATCATTGTGATTGACGTTGATTGTCACGCCTTAAACATAATAAAATTCGCAATACATTGCGTCTTAGAATAAACTTTAAAGTGTATTAAAAATCAAACCAAAGGTTATTATTAAAAGTCGCTGAACAAATGTTGGTCACTATGAGGAGTACAGCCTACTGTGTAATGTTTTGCTCATATTACAAGCCACACCCGGTATAACATGTAGAACATAACAACACATACAAGTAATAAATAAAGAGCCCTTCAGCCGTGACAGCGGAGTTTCAGCATTACACGTACAAACAGCAACACTCCTAATTGCACATCGGTGGACCTTATTACAAAGGGCATAAGGTCCACCGCTGTATAGTGAACAGTGTGGGCGGTGGTACCATGCCGGCGAAGTTTTGATTTATTGCTCGATACCGAGACAGATGGAAACTCGCTTGTTTCTTGTTCGTAGGCGAACACGGAGAGCAGGCCCCGAATAATGGTTAACGATTTCGACACAAATGAAACTGAGGTCTAACTCCTAGGTATATCTCCCTTTAACTGGCCCCGTAGCCAAGATGACGATCGCTTACGCTCCGTAACGATCGAAACGCAACTGTCACTGTCGCACTAATACGGAAGAGTGATAGAGAGACATAATGCTTTTCGTTGTCGAAGCGATAGCGATTGTAACCTTGGCTAGGCCGGCTGGTCTGGTTGTTATGGACAGCTATGAACTGCATGATGCTGATTTAGACGACCGGTCTGGCCTAGTGGGTAGTGACCCTGCCTGCGAAGCCGATGGTCCTGGGTTCGAATCCCAGAAAGGGCATTTATTTGTGTGATGAACACTAATATTTGTTCCTGAGTCATGGGTGTTGTCTATGTATATAAGTATGTGTTTATCTATATAAGTATGTATATCGCCTAGTACCCATAGTACAAGCTTTAGCTTAGTTTGGGGCTAGGTTGATCTGTGTAAGATGTCCCCAATATTTATTTATTTATTTTATTTAAAAACGACGTCAGGAACTGGAGTAATAATAACTTAATAAGGGATAGTATTATAGCAAACTGACTCTGGTTTCATTGTTTTCATTATTTATTAAATTAATTTGTACAGCAACTTATTGTACAAATAATAACTCCCATCTCCCACCCATCGTCACCCTCATCCTCGCCACTGTTAGGTTTGAGGTTTGAACTCAGATAATGATACACGTACACGGTCGGTTGCTAACTAACGTTTATTGGTCCGCGCGATGCGCTATACATACATGCATACGTATTTATGTAGGTAGGTACTTATAGATATACACCCTGCATAACAGGCTTCACGCTACAAATATGGCTAGATACAAATATTATTTCTAACACTTACTTACCTATATTAGTAATTAAATGTCTACACAAAGATCAGTTAGCCTTTTCAATGCTTCGTCGCTCATTGTGATCAGGTCTTCAGGAGTCTATTATTATACCTATGCTGGATCGTTTGGGCTTCCGCACCGCAGCCGTGTTTCTCATTATCATAGACCAATTTACGGGGCTAGCTCTTAGTGTAAATAGGCATAGCGTGGGCGCTGCTGCAGTTATAGCAATGTCGCAAGTTTGAAGGATGAATGTAGATTGCAAATAAGTCTTACGGGAAATTGTTTTCTTGGAGTTTGCTAGCGGTGACATTTGTCTGTATTCTATAACAGACTAGCGACCCACCCGGCTCCGTACGGGTAACAAATTATACACCTAAACCTTACTCAAGAATCACTCTATTGATATGTGAAAACCGTATAACCGTTGTTTTATAAGGTGTAGTTATAAAGGTGACATTCGAATAATAAAATGAATAAAATTAGTGACAGTATATTATGGATGGCTTTATCCACGTTTATCCACGTGATGAAATAACTGTCACTTTTTAACACCACGGGATAGAAAGTGACGAGTACCGTTTTATCACGCTGTCACGTAGACAAAAACGACCATCTTATCCTGGACCTTGCACTTTTTTGTGGTTTTATTAATAATGTCGTCCCAGATATTCATGCAAATATTTTATAAGACATAATGCAAATGTACCATTTAAGTCGTAAAGTTTTCTAACTCAAGAGAAGCGGCACCGCTCCAAAATAGCTGTAAGGCGAGACAAAAAGCTCTCGTCATAAATATATAATCTTGCCCTCTGCTATAAACAAATAATAATTTAATAAAATTCTACATATCTATTTCTAGGACAGACCGTTGCGCGAGTTACCAGGCTATCAGAAACTACTAGGAAAACGGTAATTGGGTCGCGATCGAGGCTCCCAGTGATTGACATTTACATTTTAATTCCAGGGCAGACGCTGCAACGACTTGAGCAGGGTTTCTCAACCTTTTTCTTCGTTCCCACGGAGGATGAATATTTTTTTGCAATCTGTAATGTTCTTATCAAAGTAAATATTGACACAGTATAAGTTCTAGCATTTCATACAAACCAAACACGCTCTACCTCACTGAATCGATAGAATCTTAGTCTGCTGATTAATTAACAATGTGATGGCGGAAAGTTCGAAAAGCCAATCAGCCAATTAAGATACAATATGGATTAGATATTTGACACTGACATATCTAATCCTAGTATTTAGACGTGACATATATGTAATTTTAATAACAAAACATAACAATTTTAATAACATTTTTAATATGACATATATATATATATATATATGTATCTTAAAGTTTGAATCGGGCCTAACACGCGTATTCGGGAAACGAGATAATCACAAGATCTAGAAACGATATAGAGATCAACTAGATTTACATTAGATATCGACTAGATGTGACTTGGATATCTAAGTCATAACTGGTCGAAATCGTTCAAGAGGACCTCCAGAATCGCGGAAACGTCAAATTTGACATATCTATCTTACAAATACTTATCTTTAAATTATCCATATCGTAACTTGTTGAGGTCTAGTAGAGATCTAATACATTTTCAGAATCGAGCAGTAATGCGTTCAACGTAGAGGTACTTGTCAATTTCAGTAACACTCAAACGACACTTATCGTGTCCGTCATATTATATTGATATAAGAATTTGAAAGCTTTTCTGTTCTTTTATCAATGCAAACCTACCGAGCGTTGCGCCCTGCTTAAAACATCCCCCCATTCAAGACTCTCCGGATGATTTCCGCTACATTACGTTCTTCGTACGCGAAAACAGCTTAGCGTTAATAGCATACTTTGGCAGTAATTGTGCCGCTATAAGAAAATGGCAAGTATCAGCTAAAGTTAAGGATCAAATAGGTAATCTAAGAATAGTCACTAATCCAAACTATCGCTGCTGTCTTCAACACTTAGAGCATTTAATAACTGGAGTCGCCTTTAACAGCTTACCCCTCTGTCGAAAAACTTGCAGTTGTGCAAACTTTTGTATGGACTGACATGACTATTTGTACGTTACGTAGGTACTAATCGTATAGAAACAGCAATACATTTGACGTCCTTCCACACAAGAATTGGCAGACTGTTTCGAAAAGAATATTTCAGCCAATGACGTCTCCAGTTACTAAATACATGTAGGTAGCGTAACAAAATATAACAGTCAGTTTAACGGTAGGCAACCCTTTGCTTTCTAACTGTATTAATTAAAGAGGGACAGGTAGTCTATCTCGCGGCGACATACTGTCGCGCCAATCATGTGCTAGCTCGGCTGCGCGCAACAATAGATTATTTTTGCCCAGTTTTTGCCCGGTATTTATTTGCCGATATAAACATATTTACTTACCTAATACTACCTAAGGCAGGCTTGTCACTGTCCCAGTAGATGACATCTTAAAACTTAAGTAATTTGCAATAAGGATGCCCGCAGCGGAGCACTAGGAACATTACCTTAATTAGTTTTACAAATAAAATAAACGCATCAAGAATATTGAAAGCAATCAAAACTTTCCTTGCCTTTTATTATTTAACATAACATTTATGTTATCTCTAAACCTCGCATACTCTTAATAGATAAACTTGTAATAGAGAAACTAGTTCAATAAAAACTGTACATGTCCTGTTGTTTGCTAGAGTTTCAAACTTTGCATCTCGCAGTGGCCGATTATGCTTTCACAATTTGACAAGGTTTTGATATTATTTTGATACGATATTGAGTCGTGTCAGTCATGTATGTATGTATGTATGTCACTTTATTGCACATAAACAGGTTCAACATAACATAACAATAACAAAACAAAAATAAAAATGTTATTTACAAAGGCGAACTTATCCCTAAAAGGGATAAGTCATCAGGCATTCTCGCCAATAATCATTGAGTTATATATTAATACTTCATTTTAGGTCGTGAAAGATCTGAACGAGCTCGGTGCCGTCGATTGGACAGAAATGGCGCTAGACAGAGAAGCATAGCGTTCCTTAGTGTCAGAGGCCAAGATCCACTTCGGGTCGCTGCGCCACGGCAGTAAGTAAGTATTAAGTATTAATACTTCATAATGAGAAGTTATACCAAACAATGAAATTGTCGCAATCGCAATATGTAGGCGAGGGGAGCGGGGCGTGAACCACTCGACCAAAACGTCATAATTGCCGTGAAATTCATGGTGCTTACGCATTTAGGTCGCGAGATTCACGCTCCGTATCCATAGTATATTGTCGGCCGGCAAAACTCACGCAAAAAACTGGTTCTCTGTGCCGATTAGATACGAAGTAAGTAGACCACTGCCAATAACTGTGTCTGAAATATCTGATTGCATTCGTGAGGATTAGTGTAGCGTAGGACGCCCTCTGACTAGATGGAGCGATGACCTCCGCAAGGCGGCTGGCAAGAGCTGGATCAGAGTTGCCGCAAATCGTGCTCAATGGCGTGCAGTAGGAGAGACCTTGTCCAGCAGTGGACGAGAGTAGGCTGATGTGATAATGATGATTCGTGAGGACCAATCAGAGCGTCAGCGGCTCACGCTGCACGCTGATTGGTGATGCTGCGAAAGATGACTCGGTCGGATTAAAATAAAATGAAAACCAGAATCGGCCTGCGAGCTCCTTGATACGAATAATCACTACGTGCATGCATGGAATTCGTTCCCAACTTTAATTGAATTCTGCACTGAGAACTTTGGAGGTAAGACAAAATACATTGCACCGGTTTTATAGTTTTACGACTTTTACGGTCGTGGAATGTCTTCTATTTAAGTTTACAGGTGTTTATGACGACCGGTCTGGTCTAGTGGGCAGAAGCCGATGGTCCCGGGTTCGAATCCCGGTAAGGGCATTATTTGTGTAATGATACAGACACTTGTTCCTGAGTCATGGTTGTTTTTCATGTATTTATATATTACATTATAAATCGTTGTCTGAGTACCCACAATACAAGCCATCTTGAGCTTACCGTGGAGCTTAATCAATTTGTGTAAAAATGTTCTATAATATTTATTTATTTATATTGGCACAGACATGGATGGCTTTGTCCATGAGATAAAGTAACTGTCACTTTTTAACACCGTGTGATAGAAAGTAACGGACACCGTTTTATCCCGCTGTCACGTATACAAGAACGACCATCATATCCGTACTGGGCATATATTTGTTAAAATGAGTGATTTTCGAACTTATTCGCATGAAATAGAATCATTCGAAACTATACAATTACGCTATATAAGTTAGCGAATTTTAAATTCGATTCGATAGCGATTATATAGCTTTTACGTCTGTCATTAACAAATTTCAAACTCACGGTCTTATCACTCCCTTTACATATTACTAAAACGCTATCTGTGCTACACTCGGAGTAATTAACAATGGAGCCGCCATTAACAGGCGTTCCCCTCTGTCGAAAATAGGCGGCCAATGGTCAACCTCATGTCAACCATATGTATGGACTGACGTTTATCTGACATGACGTACCTATACATTTGATGTGCCCCTCCCCCGCAAAAAACGGCAGACTATTTTGTACCGAAAATTTTAGACATGGCGTCTCCGTTGTTAATTACTCCGAGGTGCTACAAGATAACCACGTCCGTGCCTTTATGAGCAACATAGTGGCAACATACGTGAGCTGTTTGCATGTTAATCTTTAGTCTTCGTTATTAAAAATAAAGTTTTCCAGAGCGTCGTCTTCCTGTGACCAATTTCTGGTTTATCGTGTTATTATAGAATATATTACATAAGTAGGTACCCAAGTATGTAGAGAGCGGGATAAGATTTCAATTTTTGCATAATGGTCGCCCACGATGTTCAAATCGGAAATGTGTTTTAAAATAAAGATATGCAGAATAGATAGTAGGTAATTTCTAATAGTATCAAATTATAATTATGGTTTCTTGGTATGATATTGACATACTATATTCCTCACAGAGGATCTCCCTCGTATATTTTTACAGCTATTAATGTAAACTCAGAATCAGATTCAAAAAGTACAAGTGTAACTCGAAGTTAGACATTTTATAAGTTATAAATATTAATTATTTTTGTCGATTGTTTTAATTTCAGTAAAATTATCAAAATTTATTAGGAACTTTAAAAAATGTGGCAGTCTCTTCATCATCATCATCATCATCTCAGCCATAAGACGTCTACTGTTGAACATAGGCCTCCCCCTTGGGTAGTCTCTTAAGTACTTACGTCTAATTAACGTAAATAAATCACAAAGTTTTAAGTTAAAGTATTTACAGCATTCAGTGCTGGCGACTGGCAAATAAAGATAAGGCATAAATAGCCCTAATTACTGGCAGAAGCGTTCTTAATAATCAAGGCTTTTCAGGCAAGGGCTGCTATTTTAGAATTTTCAGTTAAAATTTAGCTTAAAGAGATTTAAAATATATGTTTTATTAAAATCTGTTTAACAGTATTAAGTTTTGTTATTGAATAAATTTCTTACCTCAAAAAAAAAAAAAACAGTTTTTTTTTCAAAACATAATAGCATTACAATTTCTTAAATTGTCGCAGCTATTAAGCCTCATTTAGACTTTCAATTGTCCTAATCACTCAATCATTTATATATTTCTAAAAAAGGAACAATTTTGTTCAGCACATCCTACTCGAAAAGGTATAAGAGTTGTAAGCTGCGCAGTTATATTGTATACAGCATAAGAGTAGGTATTTATTGAGCTATAAATTATACAAAAGGTTAATGTAAACTACATATTAGGGTACATTATCTAAAATTAAAAACTAAAATTGAGTAAGAGTTGTATACAATATAAAGTACTTAACTTTATGCTAAAATATAAATGATAAGAATGTCTTAAATACATTAATAAAAAATAATTAATGAATCTGGTTAGGAAAACAAAACAAAAAGAGGGTCAAAAGTTTTTTAACAACATAACCTACATTGCGTAATAAAAGGAAACATCGTCCGCTCTAACTATAAAAAGATAAGATAAGTTAAGCGTTAAAAAGATAAGCGAACCAAAAACATAATTTGGTGAAGGTGATTAGTGGGGGAACTAAGGAAAAATTGTTCTTAAATGAATCTTTGGAAACTGTAAAGAAAATAATTAAAAGTTTTTGGGAGTTTTTTAAGACGTTTAATAAACAGTAAGATTGACCTAATTCATAGTAAATTTACTGGTATTTATGAAGATTCGCAAAAAAAGTCGATGTAAATAATATGAAACCCAAATAAACATAATCACTTTTTAGAGCGCTGGTGGCCTAGCGGTAAGAGCGTGGGACTTGCAATCCGGAGGTCGCGGGTTCAAACCCCGGCTCGTACCAATGAGTTTTTCGGAACTTATGTACGAATTATCAATTGATATGTACCAGTCGCTTTTTGGTGAAGGAAAACATCGTGAGGAAACCTGCATACATCTGCGAAGAAATTCAAAGGTGTATGTGAACTCCCCAATCCGCATTGGGCTAGCGTAGGGACTATAGCCCAAGCCCTCTCGCGCTCGAGAGGAGGCCTGTGCCCAGCAGTGGGTCGTATATAGGCTGAGATGATGATGACTTTAAAAGCGTTTTAAATTAAAACGCCGAACAAGTAATTCCCAATTCATCAGTTTCCTACATCCGAACCATTTCTCGGTTTTTAAATTCGCATTACCCAAGTCGTTAGTGCATTCTATCGGCGTCTCGTCTGGAGGATCAATGACGTCATTAATCATCAGAAAAACCTCCATTCAGTGGCAAAAGACTTATTCTTGTAGCACATCATAAAGCTTTTACATACCATTTTTAGTTGGACCTTGAGATTCACAGAAATTATAAATACCTAGTTAATAGAAAAAGAACGGAAAATGAGATACAGATCTGTTATTAGATGGGAAGCCGAAGTAAAAAATATCGCTGGCCTAAACTGGATGCAAACAGCACAAGACAGAGATAGGTGGAAAACTTTGCAGGAGGTGACCTGTTAAGTTTATCCACAGAAACTTTATTTTTTATCATGAAGCAATGTTATAATTTGCGCAAAATAAAAGGCTATCTTTTTTCTATTTAATTATGGTTCGTCGTATGTACCTATATAATATTTCGGAATCAAGGATGACTCACGCTAGACCGGAACGTGCCCGGACCGAGAGGTCCGACATGTCATTATCTATGACGGCTGATCGGTGATCACGTGGTGCTTTCCATAGAAAACGAAGCTCCGGAAGCTCCGGCCTGGCCACGGCCCGGTCTAGCGTGAGTCGTCTTAATAGCTCGGCTTAGGAATACGAAATACGAGTATCGTTCGACGGACAAAGTGATCGAGTTTGGGGTAACGTTGTCAGCTAAACGATTTATGATTGGATTTCATTCATATTTATAAGTTAGAACAGGCGTGTGAGATGTTTTTTCTCGTGAGTGGATTAACTGTTCGTTATCGCTCGTTGCCATGGTCTCATTTTTTATAGGATTTTAGTATTATTTGTATAGAAAGTCACACAAGTGCGTCCTCTGATCCGCACGTGCGATGCGTCCGATGCGTGCGGTTTGGCCCTGTGGAAGTCTACCTTAAAGGATGACTCACGTTAAACCAGAGGGCCTACCGCGAACCACGTTCGACGTGTTGGCTCCCTGTCACACTTTCGTATGAATTTACAAGTGCGACAGTGGGGCAACACGTCGAACGTGGTTCGCGGTAGGCCCTCAGGCCGTGGCCGGACCGGAGCTGCGTTTTCTATGGAAAGCACCACGTGATCACCGATCAACCAGGCAGGGTCATTACCGACTAGGCCAGATCGCTTGTCAAACTAGTACTGTCGTTGTAGTAATTACGTTACAAGTGCGAGAAGTAAAAATTTCGCACGTGTATTGTACAACGTTTTATATTACATATGGTCCTTTAAATTTTCTACATACGCACGGTAAATTAGCACTATGTCAGGCGTGGCTCACTCCGCGATTTCGTCGCTTTGCTGCAGGTAGCTAAAAGTTCATCCGTTCCACACCAATTTTGGTGGCTAGCCAGTAGCCATAAGCCACGCGTGGCGCTATCGCCACCTAGCGGCCATATCTGTCCTGATCGTAACAGACGCGTTTTATAGATAGTGATACTTCTGTACCTAGTACTATTATTTATTACGTGACTATATGTACAGTAAATTAGAATACCGATCACTAGATCCCATCTCCCAGCCCATTTGATTAGCCCGGTTATTTATACATGCGGGTCGCGGCAATGCAAGTCTAAATTCAGGGATAAGTGCGGTCGAACTCATCTTTAGGCCCTTAATCTTGGGGCTATAAATGCTTAAGAGGGTTTGTTCCTTATCCGTGGCATTGACAGTATTGTACATTTTGATTCAGGCTACAAAACAATTCTTTCAAGGTTCGAAGATAGTTAATTTGAAAGGTTTATCAGACTCATTTGCGCTTCTTTTTTTTTACTACGTCGGTGACAAACAAGCATTAGCCTGCCTGATGGTAAGCAATATCCGTAGCCTATGTAGGTACGCATGCAACTCCACCCGAACAGTCTGCACCACTCGTTGAGTTCTGGCAAACTTTGGCGCTATGTTGTTTGTAGTTGATAATCACACGAAGTTTGGTGCTTTTGTACCGTTCTTAGGAAATAATAAATGTGACAAAATTATATTTCTTATACGGGCTTTGAGACCTTGATAAAATTCTAGATATTCCTATCACTTTTCATAACACTGATTCAAAAACCCATCCAGTTCTCACAAATACTCTTACTAGTTGTAGCAGCCAGTTAGCTGATACACTAGTAGTAGTAGCTTCAGATGGGTAGTTGGTGAGCAGCACGGCAAACAGCAGTTGTAGTGAGAATGTAGATATATTGTGAAGTAAGGTACAAGTTAAGAAGGTGACCCTCCTTCTCAGGAATCTATTATGCGTCTATATCCCTCTTGCTTGTACAGCGGTTTTTATATCGTTAACTATCTTGTTTCCGCCATTAGAGAGCTGTTCGACAAGACGTGAAGAACGTGCGACTCTAATCCGGATAACAATCACGTATAGCATGTACTACATGCACGCGCGGCTGATTAGATTCCGAAATGCATGTACAGTGATAAGACTGTACACTAGTAGTATTTTAGGAAGACGCTTTTTGGGGGCCCTCAGTCAATCTACTGGAAAATACGAAAAGCTGTATTGAGAAGACACAGCAGGCGATTATATCAGAGAACATTCTGTTACATAAAAAAACATACAATCGAATTGAGAATCTCCTCCTTTTGAGATTTTGAAGTCGGTTAAAAAGCAAATAAGGTTATCCAGGGCATTTGCAACGATGGGGTAAATGCAACTACTCTAAAAATACAAGTCTAGAGATAAACACTTCAATTAATGGCACATTTTCTCCAGTCTTAAAAGATAATTCACCCATGCATATTTGCAAAGCGGTTCTAGCTCTAGACTCTCTTCGTGTATTTTAAAAGTAGTTGTTGAGCCCCATAGTTACAATCGCCCTGTCTGACCTAGCAATGCACGCACGAGAACTTTCCAAAGTTGCGAAACTTTCCACATGAGAATTTCTCGGTAACTTCTGAGAATGTTCTCGAGAACGAGAATTTATTTATTTATCGTAGTTTATACCATGAATATTCACGATAGTTCAGCTGTAGTCCTTACCCCCAGAAAATTCCGACTTTTGGTCGTCCGCTTCCGGTCAGAAAAATGTATGACGGCCCGGCCAAACGGTCAGACTTAGGTGGGTGCTCGACCAAATGTCATAGAGGGACCCTGGCAGTATTTGACGCCGCCATTTTTTTCAATATGGCCGACTTTTTTTTAAACTTTTTTAATTTTGTCCTAGCGCGCTGAAATTTTGGTCACGGAATCTCGGGGTCCCCTAGATACCTATGAAAAATTTATTTTTGGAAAAATGCAACAATTTCGCGAAAACTGGCCACTTTTATTTTGTATGGCAACTTTTAAACGGTGCGTGATAGGTGGGGGGTGCTCGACCAAATGTCATAGAGGGCCCCGAGACAAAACAAACTGCATTAAAAAAATCAAAATGGCCGATTTTTTTTTTTTTTTCAAGTTGGTCCGAGCGCGCTGAGATTTGGCATAGCGGGAGATAGAGGCCTCTAGATTCTAATGAAAAAAAAAATTCTTTTTTGGAAAAAATTGTCGAAAG